>NC_135978.1:4063440-4145940 GCF_053455715.1 Rhinoraja longicauda
CCCTACTCCAGGCAAGAGACTCTGTGCATCTACCCGATCTATTCCTCTCATGATTTTATACACCTCTATAAGATCACCCCTCATCCTCCTGCGCTCCAAGGAATAGAGTCCCAGCCTACTCAACCTCTCCCTACAGCTCACACCCCCTAGTCCTGGCAACATCCTCGTAAATCTTCACCACATCCTTTCCCGATTGAGATAAAGGGTTGTGTTTATGCTGAACATGAATAAAACAGTGTAGGAAGGAACTGCAGGTGCTGGTTTACACCGAAGATAGACACAAAATGCTGGAGTAACTCAGCGGGGCAGGCAGCATCTCTGGAGAGAAGGAATGGGTGACGTTTCGGGGTCTCGACCCCAAACATCACCTGTTCCCTTTTCTGTGGGGATGCTGCCTGACCCGCTGAGTTACCCCAGCATTTTGTCTCTTCTGGATAAAGAAGGTTAAGAGGGACTATGTGAAAAAAGGTATGAAATTCGGACTGGCTGAGGTAGTCAACTGGGTCAGCATAGATTAGTTGGGCCGAACGGTCAGCCTCCCTGTCGGGTAGCTGCGAATCAGCCCAATTGTTCTTTGAAGTGGGTGAAGTGGTGGCTTGATCTTTTGGTAGTCTTGAAATGGAAGTTGGTAGCCAAAGTGTTGTCCAGTTAGTCCAGTTAGGAACGGGGTACTGATTGAGAATGATCAGCCATGATCACATTGAATGGTGGTGCTAGCTCGAAGGGCCGAATGGCCTCCTCCTGCACCTATTGTGTATTGTCTATTGTCTAATTCTAGTCTGCTGGATTTGGGGATTTAATGAAAAGCATTCACTGCATATTTCTGCATTACACGATCGTTACCCGATGCATGTATCGACATTATTCCCTTTATCCTGCATCTGTACAATGCGGACAGCTTGGTTGTATAGTCCGCTAACTGGTTAGCAAGCAACAAAAAGCTTTTCACTGTACCTCGCGACACGTGGTGATAATAAGCTACCGCTGCGCCACCGTGACCACCCTATAAATTCATTTATTTTGGAGAATAGTATCTTGGAGTCAGAGCCGATTTGCTGTATTTAATATGCAGAGGATGCAGTTGCTATAAATAGATTATAGAGGTAATAAAACACATTTTCTATCTGGTGCTAAGATATTGAGCATATTGATGCATTAGTGACATTTCTGTGACATTCAGGAGCTGGAAGTACTGTGCCTGCTAATGGCTGTGACTAGTTGAGTTTGTGTCTAGTTTGTGCCATTGAAAATCCAGGATCTGTAGGCCAGAAAATATTTGGACAACATTTGTTCATTTGAATGGCGAGAGGGCTAGAACATGTGACCCCTGGAATCTAATCTGGAGGCAAACTAGTGATTGGTCTCATTATAAAAGCAGAGTTAATAATAAAATTGTAGAGGCCGAGTCGATAGACAATAGGTGCAGGAGGAGGCCATTCGGCCCTTCGAGCCTGTACGCACCGCCATTCAATGTGATCATGGCTGATCATCCACAATCAGTACCCCGTTCCTGCCCTCTCCCCATACCCCCTGACTCCGCTATCCTTAAGAGCTCTATCTAACACTCTCTTGAAAGCATCCGGAGAATTGGACTCCACTGCCTTCTGAAGCAGAGAATTCCACAGATTTGCAACTCTCTTGAGTGAAAAAGTCGATGGATATTTTACAGGCGGAGATTGACAGATTCTTGATTCAGGCAACTGAACCATCCCACTACAACCAGAGAGCAGTCCTGAACATCTATCTACCTCTTTGGAGTCCCTCAGACTATCCTTGATCGGAATGAAAACTGGGTTTATCTTGCACCGAACGTTATTCCCTTAACCATGTATCTGTATGCTGTGAAGGGCTCGATTGTTATCGTGTATCGTCTTTCCGCTGACTGGTTAGCACGCAACAAGAGAGAGAGTTTCAAGAGAGAGCTAGATCGAGCTCTTAAGGATAGTGGAGTCAGGGGGTATGGGGAGAAGGCAGGAAGTCGGGGTACTGATTGAGAATGATCAGCCATGATCGCATTGAATGGCGGTGCTGGCTTGAAGGGCCGAATGGCCTCCTCCTGCACCTATTGACTATTGTCTATAACAAAAGCTTTTCACTGTACCTCGGTGCACGTGACAATAAACTAAACTGAAACTCAAAGCTTACTGTGGATGGAAGGGCAGTGTTTCTGTATGGGACCCATGGGAGGACTTTAAGTGGGCGTGTGGATACGTACTGTAGGGAATGGGGGGATATGGATCGCGTGCAGGCAGGGGGAATCAAGGGTGGCACATTGGCGCATCCTCACAGCGCCAGAAACCCAGGATCGTTCAACAGAATCAAGGGATATGGAGAGAAAGCAGAAATGGCGGTGCTGGCTTGAAGGGCCGAATGGCCTACTCCTGCACCTATTTTCTATGTTCCTGACCTTGGGGGCTGTTTCTGGAATTTGCATGTTCTCCCACATCCCATTAACGTGCGGATTTGTAGGTTAATTGGCCTCTAGTAAAAGTGTCCCTGTGTGAAGGGAGTAGATGAGAAAGTGGGATAATATAGAATTAGCGTGAGATGGTCGGCGAGGGCCGAAGGGCCTGTTTCCATTGTGTAAGCTCTAATCAACCTATACCAATTGAGTGTGACACACAATGCTGGAGTAACTCAGCGGGACAGGCGGCATCTCTGGAGAGAAGGAACGGGTGACGTTTCGGGTCGAGACCCTTCGTCAGGTTGAGTATGAGATTCGTTAAGCAAGTAAAACACGTGAAGCTAACCCTTCTCCCCTGATGGTTTGCAAAGGTCTTGGGGAATCGAGAGAGTCAAGGGAGCGTGTCAGCCTGGCACATACATGTTACAACTCATAGTACCCAATGATACCTACATTATAAATTCGATTATACATGTATTGTTCTGTATTATCACCCCACCCACAACCTCCCCTCCCCACTACCCCCCAGTTAGAAAAAAGAGGAAAAAGAGGAAGAAGTAGAAAGAAAGATAGAAAAGTAAGCCCTCCCTCTAATGTTGTTAATAAATAGATTAACAACATTACCCCCCTCTAATATACGAGGTGTGGTCCACGCCACATTTGTGCCCATGATTTATGGTGGAGCATCCATATTTTCCAACCCCCCCCCCCCCCCCCCCCGATATATCAAGCACTTCTGAAAATTAACAATCCTTAATCCAATTAGTCCCCTCTATAGTATACAGATCTTATTAATAGAATACATTAGGAAGTAGGTTACAACCATTAATGATCTTATCTTGGTTTTATATTCTTAATTCTTGTCAACTTTGAGCAGAGATTCAAACACGGTGTCAAAAATATCAAAATTGTTGAAGCTGATAATAGAGTTAATAATCATTCTTTGAGTCTTCTTGAGCTTTTCTCCATGGCAATTCTTCAGCAAAATCTTGTGCTTGGACAAAGTCTTTGAAAATTTTATTTTCTCCAGGGTTGATCGTAATCTTCAAAGTAGCCGGGTGCAGTAAAGTGAACTTATAACCTTTCTTCCATAAAATATTTTTTACATTATTAAATTTTCTTTTTCTGCTCAACAAGGCATTACTGATGTCTGGGTAGAAAATTATTTTAGTACCTTCATGCTCTATTGGTTTCCCCGCTCTTATGTTATTCCCGACTGACTTCAGAACCAATTCTCGATCTTGGTATCTTAGGAATTTAATCAAAACAGATCTTGGCTTTTGGTTAGCCGAAGGTTTCGGTCTTAGATCTCTGTGTGCTCTTTCTATTTCCATCACACCTTGTTTATTTATTCCCAGACAGGTCACTATCCAGTCCTGGAAAAAATTGATTGGGTCTTCCCCCTCCACTCCCTCTGGCAAACCAACAATTTTAACATTTTTTCTCCTGTTATAATTTTCCAAGGCGTCAAACTTCTCCGCCATCTTTTTGCTTTCAATTGCTGCCGCAGTAATACTATCTTCATTTTTTTCCACTGTAGATTTTAACATTTCATGTTCCATTTGTGTATCATCAACTCTATCTGTTTGAAAACTCTCCACCATTTTTTCCCAAGTCTTATGGATTCTCTTGCTGTCCATCCTAAGTGCTTTCATTTCTTTTATCCTCAATTTGTTATCTCTTTCAATTTTCTTAAGCCTGTTAATAATTTCTTGCAACATCGTTGTAAAGTTAGTCTCTGCGTCGTCTTGATTCCCTTCTTCCTCGTATCCACTATCACTGCTACTGAGGTCTCCCATTCCCCCCTCATCCTCACTCGTGTCCGAGGCTTCAGACACGACTTCAGCAACCTCTCGGCGAACAGTGGGCCCTCTTGTTAGCTCGCCAAGACCCCCTTGTGTTTCGCCCCCAGTCGTAGAGCGATTCCCGGGAGTAGTAGACTCCAGCTTCGCACCGGAGCCCTCCCCAGACTCTCCGCCTGCTGACCAAATCCAGGCCCCTGCTCCATCTGGGCTGTAGGCCTACCTTCGATTATTGTCCTTGATTCCTTTGTTGGATTTCTTTGCTTATGTGGCAGTTGTATTCCTCTTTATTCTTTCTTGCCAGGCAGCGGTACGTTCCGTATACTTTTAGATTGAATTTAAAGTACTTGATTTCCTGTAGTACATCTTTTTTTTGGCAGTTTAGGGCTTTATTTTCGGGAGTTGCTGAAAAGTTATATCTGCTCGGCCAAGCATTGAACACGCCCCCTGGAATCTATTACTGCAACAAATAAACAAAACTGTGGGTGCCCAAACCTGAAACAAAAACAGAAAAGCTCATTCCAGAACAACTCACCCGCTTACCATCAAAGGGAAAATCATCTGTATCATCGTCTATGGCCACTGCTTGAATGGCAGAGTTTAGTTTAGTTTCGAGATGCAGCGCAGAAACAGGCCCTTCGGCCCACCGAGTCCGTGCCGACCAGCGATCCCCGCGCACTAACGCCATCCTACACACACGAGGGACAATTTACTTTTACACCAATTAACCTACAAACCTGCACGTCTTTGGAGGGTGGGAGGGAACCGAAGATCTCGGAGAAAACCCGCGCAGGTCCCGGGGAGAACGTACAAACTCCGTACAGACAGCGCCCGTAGTCGGGATCGAACCCGGGTCTCTGGTGCTGTGAGGCAGCAACTCTACCGCAGCGCCACCATGCCGCACTTCTTCCAACATCTCTGTTCTTGCTTCTACAATTAAAGATGTGAGGTCTATGAACGTCTGGAGGGGGGAGGGTAGAAGATCTCCATGTAGACTATTGTCTAATCATAGTCATACAGTCATACAGCACGGAAACAGGCCCTTCGGCCCAACTTGCCCATGCTGACCATTCACTGTGCTGACGTTCACCCTATTACTTCCTCTCATGATCTTATACCCCTCTATAGGATTACCCCTAGCGTGTGTATAGGATAGCGTTAGTGTGCGGGGATCGCTGATCGGCGCGGACTCGGTGGGCTGAAGAGTCTGTTTTTGCGCTGTATCTCTAAACTCAACGAAACATAAAAAGCAGGTGCACTTGTTCGAACATTGCAGCCCGGGGTGACAATGGACAATAGGTGCAGGAGGAGGCCATTCGGACCCTTCGAGCCAGCGTCGCCATTCAATGTGATCATGATCACTCTCAATCAGTACCCCGTTCCTGCCTTCTCCCCATACCCCCTGACTCCGCTATCCTTAAGAGCTCTATCTAGCTCTCTCTTGAATGCCTCCACTGCCTTCTGAGGCAGAGAATTCCACAGATTCACAACTCTCTGACTGAAAATGTTTTTCCTCATCTCAGTTCTAAATGGCCGACCCCTTATTCTTAAACTGTGGCCCCTGGTTCTGGACTCCCCCAACATTGGGAACATGTTTCCTGCCTCTAACGTGTCCAACCCCTTAATAATCTTATACGTTTCGATAAGATCCCCTATACGTTTTGATAAGATCGATAAGGTGGGAGCTGCTTTATGTCCTCATTGTCAACCTGGGCAGTTTTACGGAACTGGCAACATTTGCACCAAAGCGTTAACTACGGCACTCTGAAGCACCAATTGCCACTTTTGATTGTTGCAGTTGACATACGAATGAATGAATGAAAGAATAAGTTTATTGGCCAAGTATGCATATACAAGGAATGAGCCTTGGCGCTCCGCTCAAAAATGACAACACAAACATACAGTTAACACTTAAGAATAAAGCATAACCACATCAAAACAATAAGGATACAACATTACGGTCTAAACATGTGGGTGAAAATAAACCAGAGCAAAAAAGAGGCTACAGACTTTGGTTATTGAGTAGAATTATCACTCATGGGAAAAAAAGCTGTTTTTATGTCTGGCTGTGGCTGCTTTGACAGTCCGGAGTCGCCTTCCAGAGGGAAGTGCTTCAAAGAGTTTGTGGCCAGGGGGAGAGGGGTCAGAGATGATCTTGCCCGCTCGCTTCCTGGCCCTTGCAGTGTGCAGTTCGTCAATGGGGGGAAGGTTGCAGCCAACAACCTTCTCAGCTGTGCGAACGATCCGTTGCAGCCTCCGGATGTCGTGCTTGGTGGCTGAGCCAAACCAGACCATGATGGAGAAGGTGAGGATGGACTCAATGATAGCAATATAGAATTGGACCATCATTGCCTGTGGCAGATTGTGTACGAAAGAAAGAAAGGAAGATTGCAGCCTAATATCCTGTTGCAATGGGATATTTCCTTATCCTTGTGTCCTAACTTCCTTTCCGTTCAGTCTGAAACTGGGCAGGTGTCCCAAAGATAAGATTTACAATACTATTCAAATGTTGATTGTGGTACAGAGGAGATAACACGGTGTACGTTTACAAGCACGTGGGTTTGGGGTGTGTATTTATTGGCATGAATAGAGGACGAACAGAAAACAGTTTGGATAAGAGATGTAAAAACAAGGAAGGTTCAGAACATTGTCTGTCCATTTCTCCGGTTGTTCTGGTTTCCACCCACATTCCACAGACGTGCTGGTTTGTGGGTTAATTGGCTTCTGTAAATTGTCCCTGTCATGTAGGGAGTGGATATGGTAGTGGGATAACATAGAACTCGTGTGAACAAGTCATTCATGGTCGGCGTGGACGGTGGGCCAAAGGACCTGTTTCCACGCTGAACCCTCTAAACTTTAAACTAAACTCTCAACTTGAGTTTTGGATGATCCAACAGCTTGGACGGTCAGCCATGATCATATTGAATGGCGGTGCTGGCTCGAAGGGCCGAATGGCCTACCCCTGCACCTATCTTCTATGTTTTCTGGTCTGACAAGCTTACATTCTTCTCCAGTACTCAGTTCAGTTCAGTTTAGTTTGAGAGTCACCAATGAGGTAGATCGTAGTTCAGCACTGCTCTGTAGTTGGTGACAGGATGGTTCAGTTGCCTGATAACAGCCGGGAAGCAACTGTCCCTGAATCTGGAGGTGTGCGTTTTCACACTTCTGTACCTCTTGCCCGATGGGAGAGGGGAGAAGAGGGAGTGGCCGGGGTGAGACTGGTCCTTGATTATGCTGCTGGCCTTGCCGAGGCAGCGTGAGGTGTAGATGGAGTCAGTGGAAGGGGAGGTTGGCTTGTGTGATGGTCTGGGCTGCGTCCACAATTCACTGCAATTTCTTGTGGCTAGGAGGGGGTTTAGAGGGATGTGGGCCGGGCGCAGGCCCGTGGTGTGATTAAATGGTTACCATAATTGCACCAAGGCAAATTCCTTGCCTGTTTACATACTTGGCCAATAAAATTTATTCAATTCAATTCAATTCAAAGTGTCCCTGGGGTGTAGGATAGAACTAGTGTGGACGGGTGATGGCTAGTCGGTGCGGACTCAGCTGGCCAAACGGCCTGTTGCCACGCTGTGTCTCGAAAAAGTCACAGGGGTCACAGTTTAAGAATAAGGGGTAGGCCATTTAGAACGGAGATGAGGAAAAACTTTTTCATTCAGAGAGTTGTAAATCTGTGGAACTCTCTGCCTCAGAAGGCAGTGGAGGCCAAGTCTCTGAATGCATTCAAGAGAGAGCTAGATAGAGCTCTTAAGGATAGCGGAGTCAGGGGGTATGGGGAGAAGGCAGGAACGGGGTACTGATTGAGAATGATCAGCCATGATCACATTGAATGGTGGTGCTGGCTTGAAGGGCCGAATGGCCTCCTCCTGCACCTATCGTCTATTGTCTATTGTCTATTGTCTAAAATGTAAACTGAAAGTCGTGCCGACGATCAAAAAGTTAAAATGCTCCAATGGACCAGGGAGGCAGCAAAGAATTCAGCCCCAGGTAAGGACAGCAAGAGGCTATTTTATTTTCCTTTATTGATCCTTTGCTCAAGTGTCTGTAATGAGTTTTGAAAGACCATTTCTGCCTCGCGGACTGAAATGTTCCCAGAGAAACCAGCCTGTCTGCCTTGATGTTTATGAACCATTGAGTTTCTGTGGCGCTGCGATAATTGGGTTTGTCTTTCCAATAATTAACAGTGGTGTGTAACCCAACCACCATGACCTTCCAGCCTTCAATACTCATTAGTTGACTGCACATCTGAATTGCAATTTAATATATATATATTTTAAAAGAAACTGACAAAAAGGATTATGACGACTTAAAACTTAATTGCCTTCTCGAAGAATTGAAGATTTCGATCCTGCTTTGTCCGAGGCTGAGAGAAATGTTCAGGGGTGAAGGCAGGAGAACGGAGTTTGGAAGGCGAGATAGATCAGCCATGATCGCGTGAATGGCGGAATAGACTCAACGGGCCGAACGGCCTAATTCTGCTCCTAGAACCTATGAACCTACACTTCCTGCTGCCTTGGGAAAACGTAGGAGTCCAGAGCGTTTAATTGCCATCTGTACCATCAACAGAACAATGAAATTCTTACTGGAAAGCAGCACAACAGGCCCGGAAACACAACACACACAGATAATATACACACTAAACCAAAATTCAAGAAAGAAGAACCATACTACTTGTTTTTAAACTCAGGATTCCTTTGCCTGCAGTCATTTTTAACTCGGGATTCCAGCATCTGCAGTTCTTATGCCTCCAGTTAATTAACTATAATTTGTAGAAGAAATAACTGCAGTACAGTTTTCAATTACAAACAAAAGGAATTAAAATTCACTGTAAATTAAAATCTGGGTGTGGCAAGGAAGAGACCAGTCAGACAGGTTCACCAATGCAATGAGATCATAACAATTTGTGCACAGACACCGATTCTAGGCACAATGGAGGCATTCTTGCTATTGAGGGAGTGCAGCGTAGGTTCACGAGGTTAGTTCCTGGAATGGCGGGGCTGTCGGATGTTGAGAGACTGGAGCGACTGGGCTTGTATACTCTGGAATTTAGAAGGATGAGAGGGGATCTTATTGAAAAGTATAAGATTATTAAGGGGTTGGACACGCTAGAGGCAGGAAACATATTCCCGACGTTGGGGGGAGTCCAGAACCAGGGGCCACAGGTTAAGAATAAGGGGTAGGCCATTTAGAACGGAGATGAGGAAAAACTTTTTCACTCAGAGAGTTGTAAATCTGTGGAATTCTCTGCCTCAGAAGGCAGTGGAGGCCAATTCTCTGGATGCTTTCAAGAGAGAGTTAGATAAAGCTCTTAAAGATAGCGGAGTCAAGGGATATGGGGGGAAGGCAGGAACGGGGTACTGATTGTGGATGATCAGCCGTGATCACAGTGAAGGGCGGTGCTGGCTCGAAGGGCTGAACGGCCTACTCCTGCACCTAGTGTCTATTGACGTGAACAACAAAGCAAGTTAAAGGCACCTTGCTCCTCTCACTCTCACTGCAATCCCACTGCCCAAATACAGAACATTACTGACTATTTTATCTAGAAGATAGACACAAAATGCTGGAGTAACTCAGCGGGACAGACAGCATCTCTGGAGAGAAGGAATAATAATAATAATAATAATAATTTATTTTATATAGCGCCTTATCGGGTGCTCAAAGCGCTTTACAAAGACAATCATAACATAAAAACAAACAGACAAACTATCCTAACGGAAAAGCGGCGAATAAATAACGCCAGCGTCCTCTCACGTCAGGGTCCGGCAGTAGACAACAAAAAGCACAGGACACACAGATACAATTTTTACACAAACAGCCATCACAGTGATTGCTCTAGGCACACCCTCACTGTGATGGAAGGCAAAGAAAAGTCTTATCTCCTCCTCATTCTTCTCCCGTGGTGCCACGAGGTGATCGAGGCTCCCAACTTTTTGAAGCCCCCACTGGGCGAATGGAAAGTCCCAGGGCCGAGCCGAGCCGAGCAGGCCGATGAAAGTCCTGAGCCCCCACCGGGCGATGGAAAGTCCCAGGGCCGAGCCGAGCAGGCCGATGAAAGTCCTGAGCCCCCACCGGGCGAGGCCGATGAAAGTCCTGAGCCCCCACCGGGCGATGGAAAGTGCTGCGGCCGAGCCACGCAGGGCGATGAAGGGCCTGCGAGCGGGTCGATCGTACCTCGCGCTCCGAACGGTCGAAGCTGCTACGGCTGGAGCTCCCAAAAACCGGTCGCCAGCCAGGGACCTGCGAACTCCCGATGTTGCGGTCTGCAGGGCACACAGCCGAAGCCTCCGAGATGGTAAGTCCAGGCCCTGCGACCGGAGTCTTCAAGGTCGATCCCAGCTGGAGGCCGCCGACTCCACGATGTTAGGCCGTAGCGCGAACGGAGATACGACACGGTAAAGGTCGCATCTCCGTTGAGGAAGAGATTAGAAAAAAAGGTTTCCCCCAACCCCCCCACAACCCCCCCACCACCCCCCCACATATACAGAGTTAAAAATAGAACAAAACGTACATTAAACGATGACAATAGACAAAAAAAACAAAAAAAGACAGAGAGACTGCCGGTGAGACTGCCGGTGAGCCGCAGCTGCAGAACGGGGAATGGGGTGACGTTTCGAGACCCTTCTTTCAGACTGATGTCAGGGGAGAGGGAGATACATAGATAAGGATGTGTAAGGTGTGAAAACAGGACAAAGGGAATGGAGATCATTGTTAGTTGGGAGAAGGTAACAACAAAGCAAACACAGATACAATGTAGTCGGAGACAGTAAGACTGGTCCGAGAACTGGGAAAGGGGGAGGGGATGGAGAGAGGGGGAATGCAGGGGTTACTTGAAGTTAGAGAAGTTAATGTTCACACCGCTGGGGTGTGAGCTGCCCAAGCGAAATATGAGGAGCTGTTCCTCCACTTTGTGCACTGGGCCTCACTCTGACAGTGGAGGAGGCCCAGGACAGAAAGGTCAGTGTGGGAGTGGGAGGGGGAGTGGAAGTGTTTGGCAACTGGGAGGTTTAGGGCGGACTGAGCGGAGGTGTTGAGCGAAACGATCGCCGAGCCTGAGCTTGGTCTCGCCGATACACAGCCGATGACTATTTTATCGGTTTTATTTTATCCGTTTTATTTTATCTGTTCTATTTTAACTGATATCTAATGTTCCTGTGTTGCTAAAGACGTATTTCTTTGTGAAATAATTTGAGATGTCCTTGGTTTGTGAAGATCATTGTGCAAGTGGGGGACTTAATGCATCTCTGCTCGAGTGGTGAGTCTAGGTTTGGTTTAGTTTAAAGATATAGCACAGACACAGGCCATTCGGCCCACCGAGTCCGTGCCGACCAGCGATCCCCGCACACTAACACTATCCTACACACGCTAGGGACAATTTACAATTTTATCAAAGCCAATTAACCTACAAACCTGTACGTCTTTGGAGTGTGGGAGGAAACCGGAGCACCCGGAGAGAACCCACGCAGGTCACGGAGGGGAGGACGTGCAAACTCCGCACAGACAGCACCCGTGGTCAGCATCGAAGCCGGGTCTCGGGCGCTGTGAGGCAGCGACTCTATCGCTGCGCCACCGTGCGGCCTTGATGTGTGGATGTGTTGGGTTGGAAGGCAGTCCTGTGCGTTTTCCTGCCACACCATGCTTGAAGCAAGATTAACGGTCTCCACAGAGGGCGATGGCCTGGATTATTCAGTAGAAACAAGGAACTGCAGACACCGGCTAATACAGAAAAGTGTCAAAGTGCTGGAGTAACTCAGCGCGTCAGGCAGCATCTCTGGAGAACATGGACAGATGACGTTTCAGGTTGTGATCCTTCTTCAGACGAGATCTCCTCAAGGTGTGCCTGCTTTGTAGAGATTCTCCTCCTCTCCCTGACCAGTGTTTAGTTTAGTTTAAATTAGAGATACAGCGTGGAAACAGGCCCTTCGGCCCACTGGGTCCGCGCCGACCAGCGATCCACGCACATTGGCACTACCCGACAAACACCAGGGACAACTTTTACATTTACCAAGCCAATTAACCTGCAGACCTGCACGTCTTTGGAGTGTGGGAGGAAACCGGAGATCCTGGAGAAAACCCACACAGGTCAAGGGGAGAACGTACAAACTCCTCACAGACAGTGCCCGTGGTTGGGCAGCAACTCCACCGCTGCACCACCGTGACCTGCGGCAGCGTGTTCTCTGAGACCCTCTCTCACTGCTCCCACTCTGTGATTCCTACTGGTCTCTGGCTCCCACCACCATATTGGCGGATCCCGCCCGAAGGCTCGGCGGTCAGCGTGACCGGGAGGGAGCTGCTGGAGACGTCGGATGCGAGGAGGGAGGGTGAACCGGGGTAATGACTCCAGCGCCTCCAAGGTCGGCTACAAGAGATGCCCCCGGGACACAGAGATGTCCGGGCGAGGAGAGCTTAGTTTAGAGATACAGCAGCGTAAACAGGCCCTTCGGCCCACCGGGTCCGCGCCGACCAGCGATCCCCGCACGCTAGCACACTATCCTACACACACTAGGGACAATCTTTACATTTACCCAGCCAATTAACCTACATACCTGCATGTCTTTGGAGTGTGGGAGGAAACCGAAGATCTCGGAGAAAACCCACGCAGGTCACGGGGAGAACGTGCAAACTCCGTACAGACAGCGCCCGTAGTCGGGATCGAACCCGGGTCTCCGGCGCTGCATTCGCTGTAAGGCAGCAGCTCTACCGCGGGTCACCAGAGGAGAGGGACGTGGGTTCACGGGCCGAGCCGGTGGAGGGCGACGGAGGAAGGCCCTGCAGGAGCCTGGGGCTCGCCTGGATCGGGAACCCGCTCCTGTAGACCGAGCTCACGGGCCGACCGGACTTTGGAAACGGCGCCAAGACCACGTGTGTACAGAAATTTCACTGTGCGGTTGCACACGCGACATATAAAGTCCCATTGGACCATTGAACAGCTGGCATGTGGAAGGAATGCATACCACAAACTGTGATGGGATTGTATTTATTCAATGAGAGAAACCGTTGGAAATCAAAACATGGTGACAGGGTGACGGAGCGCTTTGGGCTACGGTCCAAATGCAAAAGTTGCTGTCACTAACAGCACGCCAGATTCTTGCTGTCAAAACAACAGCTTTCATGATCAAAGAAAAGCAAATGGAAAAAATAACCCCTACTATAGATACTGATCTGTAATTCAAGTACACGCATTAGAGTCATAGAATCCCACAGCGTGGAAACGCCCTTCAGCCCAGCTTGTCCACACCGACCAACATGTCCCAGCTACACTAGTCCCGCCTGCCTGTGTCTGGCCTATATCCCTCTAAACCTGTCCTATCCATTTTGTGTCTTTCTTTGCTTTAACTTTTTAGGTCCGGACAGTGTAGTAGGAAAAAAAACTGCAGATGCCGGTTAAAATCTGTGTCTACCTTCCGGACTGTGTAGGTTCGGACAGTGTAGGTCCGTGGGCCCCTGTAGGTTCGGACAGTGTAGGCCCAGAGGCCCGGGCGCCGCCTAACGGAGGTTGCATAGCAACCCGCCTCCCAGCCCGGGTGGCCGCCATTGGTGGAGCGGGAGCACATGGCCCCTGGCTTGGTGAGGTCACGTGGGGTGCGGGGTGGTGACGTCACCTTGTCCCGTATTTGGGATTGAGGTAGTTGGCAACTTCTTATAAATAAACATCATTATCAGGGCTTGAAAGGTTTTTAGATTTAGAGATACAGCGCGGAAACAGGCCCTTCGGCCCATCGGGTCCGCGCCGCCCAGCGATCCCCGCACATTAACACTATCCTACACACACTAGCGACAATTGTTACATTTGCCCTGCCAATTAACCTACAAACCTGTACGTCTTTGGAGTGTGGGAGGAAACCGAAGATCTCGGAGAAAACCCACGCAGGTCACGGGGAGAACGTACAAACTCCGTAAAAACGGCACCCGTAGTCAGGATCGAACCTGAGTCTCTGGCGCTGCATTCGCTGTAAGGCAGCAACTCTACCGCTGCGCCACCGTGCCGCCCATTGAGGTTCAGCTCCACACTGACTGTGACAAGGGCTGGTTAGTAACGGAGACATTTCTCAGCGGTATTCTGTCAAGAGTAATGTCATATTTACCCTTTTATCTGAAATTAATTGTCTTTTGGCTCTCTTCCTTTCAACTGGCCCTCAGTCACTCAGTGCCTGATAACAGATCCTCATGTGACTAAAAATGTAATGTAATCATTATTTTAGTCTTTCGATATTATTTGTTGACACACCTCCATTTTAATTACATTTGGAAGTCTGTGGCTTTGGAGGCTGTGAGTTATTGTTGGTGTTATAAATGTTATCTGTGGACAAATACAAATATGTTTCTTCATCGGGGATGTACATACACTGCACAAAGCACAGGGCTGATCTATTTTTAGCTGGAAGGGCTTGTTGACTTCCTTGAGTTGAGCTTGAGTTTTGTTTATTTGTCACTTATACCGAGGTGGAGCGAAAAACATTTGTGGCGGAACGGTGGCGCAGCGGTAGAGTTGCTGCCTTACAGCGAATGCAGCGCCGGAGACTCAGGTTCGATCCTGACTACAGGCGTTGTCTGTACGGAGTTTGCACGTTCTCCCCGTGACCTGCGTGGGTTTTCTCCGAGATCTTCGGTTTCCTCCCACACTCCAAAGACGTACAGGTATGTAGGTTAATTGGCTGGGCAAATGTAAAAATTAGCATAGTGTTAGTGTGCGGGGATCGCTGGGCGGCGCGGACCCGGTGGGCCGAAGGGCCTGTTTCTGCGATGTATCTCTAAATCTTCTAAAAAATCTAAAAAAAACCGAACCAGTCAGCGGAAAGGCTGTTTATTGTGGTCTTAGCAGCTGAGCAACAACCCGACCACAGTAAACCCTTCTTATAAGTTCTTGTAGCCAGAATTAGGCCATTCGGCCCATCAAGTCTACTCTGCTATTCAATCATGGCTGATCTATCTCTCCCTCTCAACCCCATTCTCCTGCCTTCTCCTGATAACTCCTGACACCCGTACTGATCAAGAATCTTTCAATCTCTGCCTTGAAAATACCCACTGACTTGACCTCCACAGCCGCCTGTGGCAATGAATTCCACAGATTCCCCAACCTCTGACGAAAGAAATTCCTCCTCATCTCCTTTCTAAAGGAACGTCCTTTTATTCTGAGGCTGCGCCCTCTGGTCCGAGACTCTCCCATTGAGGCGGTGGGTCAGAACGCCGGAGCCCTGTCACTGAGCTCCGTTGGACCTCCCTCACCAAGATGGCGGCCGGCACAACCTTGTCCAGCGTAGCCGGGGGAACGGCAACAACCGTTTAACAGGAATCTGAGGGGTAACGTTTCCACACAAAGGGTGCATGGAACGAGCTGCCGGAGGAGGTAGTTGAGGCAGGGACTATCCCATCGTTTAAGAACCAGTTAGACAGGTACATGGATTGAATTGAATCGGATACATTTTATTAGACAATTATGTATACATACAAGGAATTTGCCTTGGTGCTTTGATTGCAAGTAACAACACGACACACAGTAAACAATTAAGAATAAAACATTAAAACATTAATGTTTTAGGACAGGTTTGGAGGGATATGGACCAAGCGCAGACAGGTGGGCCTAGTGTAGCTGGGACATGTTGGCCGGTGTGCGGGCAAGTTTAGAAACATAGAAACATAGAAAATAGGTGCAGGGGGAGGCCATTCAGCCCTTCGAGCCAGCACCGCCATTCATTGTGATCATGGCTGATCATCCACAATCAGTAACCCGTGCCTGCCTCCTCCCTAGAGCTCTGTCTAACTCTCACTTAAATCCATCCCCTGATTTGGCTTCCACTGCCCTCTGTGGCAGAGAATTCCACAAATCCACAACTCTCTGGGTGGAAAAAGGTTCCTTCTCACCTCAGTTTCGAATGGCCTCCCCTTTATTCTAAGACTGAGGCCCCACTGTTATCTCTCTATGACTCTGTAACGGCTGCCCCCTGCTGCTGTTTCCCCGCAGCCAGAGATCGGAAGCAAACTGTGAGGTGTGTGTTGTAGGGGATGGCGGGGTGAGGAAACCCAGACCCACTCCAAGTGAGACACCCACCACCAGGGTGGAAGGACATCTATATACTAAAACTCTCGTCTGTTTGTTTATTTGTGATTGAACTACGGCCAAAACGGTACACGATAGCTTGACAATTTTAGGCCCACGTTACTCACCGTCATCACTTTAATGGTAAAGCAAGTCGTTTTTTTGAAATCGATGTTATATTTAAAAAGTTATTCACATTTTAAAGTTTAAATCTATCTCCTGGGGAGGGAGGAGGGAGGGAGGGAGGTAGGGGGGGGGGAGGGGGGAGGAAGGTGGATAAGGGGGGTTGAGGGGGATGGAGAAGGGGATGGGGAAGTGGGGGAGGGGAGGGAGGGGGGAGGGGGGTAGGAGGGGGGTAGGAGGGGGGTAGGAGAGGGTGCTGCACCAATGCAGGAGAGGTTTGGGCCCAACGGGTCCACTTGGTCTAGTCAACTTTAAACGTTAACTCCGTCCCACCTTCCAAAGACACTAACCTGCAGAGAACAGTTCAGTTTAGTTTTAGTTCAGAGATACAGCACGGGAACAGGCCCTTCGGCCCACCCAGTCCGCACCGACCAGTGATCATCCCGCACACTATTAACGCTATCCGACATTGACACACACAGGGGACAGTTTTACATTTACACCGAGCCAATTAACCTACAAACCTGCAGGTCTTTGGAGCGTGGGGGGAAACCAGAGCACCCGGAAAAAACCCGCGCAGGTCACGGGGAGAACGTACAAACTCTGTACGGACAGCACCCGTAGTCGGGATCGAACCCGGGTCTCTGGAGCTGTGAGGCAGCAACTCTACCGCTGCGTCACCGTGCCGACCCTGTAAAATGTGTAGGAAGGAACTGCAGATGCTGGTTTAAACCGAAGATAGACACAAAATGCTGGAATAACAGTGGGTCAGGCAGCATCTCTGGAGAAAGGAATTTCGGGTCGAGGCCCTTCTTCAGACTGAGAGTCAGGGAAAGGGAAATGAGAGATACAGACGGTGATGTAAAGGGATACAGAACAAATGAATGAAAGATGATTGTCGACATCCTTCTTCAGACAAGTAGAAAGAAGTAGGGTTGCCAACTGTCCCGTATTAGCCGGGACATCCCGTATTTTGGGCTAAATTGGTTTATCCCGTACAGAACCGCCCTTGTCCCGTATTAGGCCCAGACACTGTAGGCCCCGACACCGTAGGCCCGGACACTGTAGGCCCGGGGGCTGCTGTAGGCCCGGACACTGTAGGCCCGGACACTGTAGGCCCGGACACTGTTGACCTGGACACTGTAGGCCCGGATGCTGCTGTGGGCCCGGACACTGTAGGCCCCAACACCGTAGGCCCGGACACTGTAGGCCCGGGGGCTGCTGTAGGCCCGGACACTGTAGGCCCGGACACTGTAGACCTGGACACTGTAGGCCCGGGGGCTGCTGTAGGCCCGGACACTGTAGGCCCCAACACCGTAGGCCCGGACACTGTAGGCCCGGGGGCTGCTGTAGGCCCGGACACTGTAGGCCCAGACACTGTAGACCTGGACACTGTAGGCCCCGACACTGTAGGCCCGGGCACTGTTGGCCCGGAGGCCACTGTAGGCCCGGACACTGTAGGCCAACGGAGTGTGTTCGGGGAGCGGGACTGAGTGCGTTCACCTGATGGAGGTTGCGGAGCAACCCGCCTCCCGGCCCGGGCGGCCGCCATTGGTAGAGCGGGAGCACGTGGCCGCTGGCTGGGTGAGGTCACATGGGGCGCGGGGCGGTGACGTCGCCCTTTGTCCCTTATTTGGGAGTGAGAAAGTTGGCACCCTCTAGGTAGAAGGCAGGTCAGGACCTCTCTCTAGTCGGTGAGAGGATGGTTCAGTTGCCTGATAACAACAGGGAGGAATCTGTCCCACATATAGGCACGGACCGACTTTTAAAACATAAAACTCTCGATGACAAGTATTTAGCGTCTGTTGAGCTGAGCTGTTTGGCATTCAGTGATAATGTAAAAACCATGCTCACGGCTATTTATAACGGTGTGAGACTTAAAAAATCCATCTTGGATCTGGAGTGTTACAGTGCTCCCACTGAATGGCATCTGTGAAATCTACAAGTGTGTTGCTCCAGCCATAAAATCAAACTCAACACATCATGTGTTTCAGTGATAGTTTCACCAGCCCAGGCTTATTGACTTCAAGTGGTACTATTCCAAGATAAGAGCCTTAGCCGCAACAGGATATCAGATTGGAGCGTTTTATTGCCAGGACTATGCTTTCAAAAGGAGACAAAGTGCTGGAATAACTCAGCAGGTCAGGCAGCATCTCCGGAGAACATGGATAGGTGATGTTTCGGGTTGGGGCCCTTCTTCAGACTGTTTCCACGCTGCATCTCTAAAGACCAAAGTCTAACATGACTAAAGATTTCAAGAAGGTTCTACCAGAGGACATGGTGGAGTCAGATACAATCTCTAAAAAGATGCTTGGGTAATGGGTAGGGTTGTAATAAGTGTCAGTGGGTAGTTCCTCTCTTGAGATGTTGGTGTATTAGGAAAGGGAAGGGTGGTGTAGGAAATGGTGCAATGAATTTGAGGGCGGCACGGTGGCGCAGCAGTAGAGTCGTTGCCTTTCAGCGCTTGCAGCGCCAGACACCCGGGTTCGATCCCGACTATGGGCGCTGTCTGTACGGAGTTTGTATGTTCTCCCCGTGACCTGCGTGGGTTTTTTTTCCCGAAATCTCCGGTTTCCTCCCACACTCCAAAGACGTGCAGGTTTGAAGGCCAATTGGCTTGGGTTTGCATGCTTGGTATAAGTGTAAATTGTCCCTAGTGTGTGTAAGCTTGTGTTAGTGTGCGGGGGTCGCTGGTCGGTGCGTACCCGGTGGGCCGAAGGGCCTGTAGCCGCGCTGTATCTCTAAAGTAAACTAAAATAAGGACAATGTGGAGGTTAGTGGCAACGTCGGTGAAATTGCTGAGCTCTGCCAGCGTACGGGAGGATGCAGCACCAATGCACTTGCTGATGGAGAGTTGAGGTTTGGTGCCAGACTGGGTTTTGAGTTACTCCAGCACTTTGCGTCTTTTTTTTTGTAAACCAGCACCAGCAGTTCCCAGCTTCTACTCGGCACCAGTTCATCATTTGCATGATCGATACATTCACCTAGAGATGGTTTTACTTACTGTGGATATAAGTCGAGGTGGTTATTAATTTCTCCTGCATTCTCCCACTGAATAAAATAAAAATCAATATCTCTGATCCAACAGGGAAATTCTTGAATTGGATTAGTTTCTTTAGAACGTCCGTAATATATTGAACACAGCGATGTAGAGTTGTGGCCAATAATTGATAGAATATGGAACAGAAGTAGGTGTACAGTCCCCTGACTCTGCTGAGGAAGACTATGCCCAACCTATATTGTTTTAACCCTTGCCTGTTGACGGCACACTTAAGACCATTTACTGTGTTTCTGAAGAAAACCATTTACTGAAGAAGGGTCTCGACCCGAAACGTCACCCATTCCTTCTCTCCCGAGATCCTGCCTGACCTGCTGAGTTACTCCAGCATTTTGTGAATAAATACCTTCGATTTGTACCAGCATCTGCAGTTATCTTCTTATACGACTTTGTTTCCATCCTCTGCTTTCACATTTTTGTTCAACCGTTTGTGTGAACAAATAATTTAACTTCTTCTCTAAGGAGCTTGACTCTTTACTCTGAGATGGACTCAAAATGCTGCAGTAACTCAGCGGGACAGGCAGCATCTCTGGAGAGAAGGAATGGGTGACAAGTTCACATGCTCACAAGTTTATAGGAGTAGAATTGGGCCATTTGGCCCATTGCGTCCACTCCGCCATTCAATCATGGCTGATCTCTGCCTCCGAATCCCATTCTCCTGCCTTCTCCCCAGAACTCTTGACACCCGTTCTAATGAAGAATTTGTCTTAAAAATATCCACTGACTTGGCCTCCACAGCCCTCTGTGGCAATGAGTTCCACAGATTCACCACCCTCTGACTAAAGAAGTCCCTCCTCAACTCCTTTTGTTTTGGGTCGACACTCTTCTTCAGACTGTTGTCAATCTTGGTCAATTCTCCACCGTACAAAATGTTACCAAATACACTTGGAGCATGGCGTGCAACTCTGGTCACCATGCTGCAGGCAGGAAGTACTTGTGTCAGTGACAGAGGCAGGTGAAGATTCGCCAAGGATATTACCCGGATTTGGCGCTATCTTTTTGTAGGGTGGCACGGTGGCGCAGCGGTAGAGTTGCTGCCTCGCAGCGCCAGAGACCCGGGTTCGATCCTGACCACGGGTGCTCTTTGTGCGGAGTTTGTACGTTCTCCCTGTGACCTGCGTGGGTTTTCTCCGGGGGCTCCGGTTTCCTCCCACACACTCCAAGGATGTGCAGGTTTGTTGATTCCGGGTAGACGATGAGAATCTTTCTTCTGGAGTTCTGGAGATTACATGTAGAAAAGCAGAGGCATAAGGTGAGAGGAATGGATTTGAGGGGATGTATTTTTCAATCATTACCATTGACATTTAGCATTTTTTCCCCCCCATAGGAAATCATCTTTGCAAATATTACAGCACTCAGCCATGGAGCAATTGATGTTTAAGTGAAACAGAATTGCTCAAGTCATTGACTTGCACAAGTTATGTGCTGGAAGGAACTGCAGGTGCTGGTTTAAACCGAAGATAGACACAAAAAGCTGGAGTAACTCAGCGGGACAGGCAGCATCTCTGGAGAGAAGGAATTGGTGAAGTTTCGGGTCGAGACCCTTCCTCAGGTCTCGATCCGAAACGTCACCAATTCCTTCCCTCCAGAGATGCTGCCTGTCCCGCTGAGTTACTCTAGCTTTTTGTGTCAATCTTCGGTTTGCACTAGTAGTCTAGATGAGCAGCAGGCAAAAGTGAATTTGTGCTGACGTCCTCTCTCACAAAGCTGAGAGAATTTTGCCCGAACTTGAACTTATGAATAGCTTGAACTCACGTATGAATAGCTCGAATTTGTCTTCAATTCAGAAATGCAAGTCTATTAAATTCAGTGGAGTTGCATTACAGAAGTCATAGTCATGCAGTATGGAAACAGGCCCTTCGGCCCATCTTGTCCATGCCGACCAAGATGGTCCATCTAGGCAGGTGGTCCCATTTACCTGTATTTGGCCCAAGCCCCTCTAAACCTTTCCTATCTATGTACCTGTCCAAGGCATAGAGTCTTACAGTGTGGAAGCAGGCCCAAAGACGTGCGGGTTTGCAGGGTAATTGACCTCTGTAAGTTACACATAGTATGTTGGGAGCGTATGAGAAAGTGGGATAACATAGAACTAATATGAATGGACGATCGATGGTCGGCATGGACTCGGTGGGCTGAAGGGCCTGTTTCCATGCTGTATCTCGAAACTACAATGAACTAAATTTACCAATGCCTAAATATTAAAAAAAACCAAATTCTATTCCATTCTTCAGAAACGAGTGGAATGCACCAGTTTGTAATCGTGTGGTGGGCTGTTCTAGGTTTTTGGAGGTGCAGCGCGGAAACAGGCCCTTCGGCCCACCAGATCCGTGCCGGCCCAGTGATCCCCGCATACCAACACGATCCTACACACACCAGGGACAATTGACAATTGTACCAAACCAATTAACCTACAAACCTGCACGTTTTTGGGGTGTGGGAGGAAACCGGAGCACCCGCAGAAAACCCTCGCAGGTCACGGGGGGAACGTACAGACTCCGTACAGACAGCACCCTTGGTCGGGATTGAACCCGGGTCTCCAGCGCTGCAAGTGCTGTAAGGCAGCAACTCTCCTGCTGCGTCGAAGTTATCTTTATGAATTGTGTGGATTTTGAGATTCTCGCCTGTCCGGGCGGGCGGGCGGGGAAGGTTACACTATTGTGACACCCCACCCTCCCAACCTCACCTCCTGCTGCACAGCCACCAAGGAAGATTGCTTGTTATGCCCTCTGCACCCACTGAGGCTTCAGAGATACTGCGCGGAAACAGGCCCTTCGGCCCACCGAATCCCCGTGCTGACCAGCGATCACCCTGTACACTTGCCCACACACACTGGGGACGATTTACAATTTTACAGAAGCCAAATAACCTACAAAACCCGCACCTCTTTGGAGCGCGGGAGGAAACCGGAGCACCCGGAGACAACCCACGCAGGTCACGGGGAGAACGTGCAGACTCTGTACAGACAGCACCCGTAGTCAGGATGGAATCCGGGTCTCTGGCGCTGTGAGGCAGCGACTCTACCACTGCTCCACCGTGCCGCCCTAAGAATTAAAGGATGAGGAATAATTTTAACTCTCACTTCGACCTGTAATTACCCCTGAAGATGGCCTTTTGCATCAGCCTGTTGAGAGCATTTCTCATCGTTTGTTCATTTGACAGATAAGGGAAGAAAAGAAGGGAGACCTCCTGTGACATTTTTCTCAGCGCTGCATTTTGTCTCTTGCTCCCATTCACACATTGTCCATCAGATCCTTCAGCAGGCTATTTTTAGAAACACCTACTGAAGTATTTTGAGCGCAGACTGCAGTAAGCGGGTGTTGTTTTTGATATATCTGCATTGCCACCTCGCTTAGTTTAGAGATACGGCGCGGAAACAGGCCCTTCGGCCCACCGAGTCCGCGCCGACCAGCGATCCCACCACGCTAACGCTACCCGACACGCACCAGGGGCAGTTTTACGTTTATAACCAAACCAATTAACCTGCTAACCTGTACGCCTTTGGAGTGTGGGAGGGAACCAAAGATAATAGACAATAGACAATAGGTGCAGGAGGAGGCCATTCGGCCCTTCGAGCCAGCACCGCCATTCAATGTGATCAAGGCTGATCATTCTCAATCAGTACCCCGTTCCTGCCTTCTCCCCATACCCCCTGACTCCGCTATCCTTAAGAGCTCTATCTAGCTCTCTCTTGAATGCAAGATCTCGGAGAAAACCCACGCAGGGTCAAGGGGAGAACGTACAAACTCCGTACAGACAGCGCCCCTAGTCGGGATCGAACCCGGGTCTCCGGAGCTGTGAGGCGGTAACTCTACCACTGCGCCACAGTGCCGCCCCGGCGATTTGTATTCTCCCACTGACTAATTAGATATTGGTCTCTTGCCCTGCGTGGCATTGTCTGTGAGGGTTGATTTGGTTTAGGGCTGGTTTGGTTGCGATAAGCTGGTCACAGTCCAATCAGAGTGTACTGCAGTGAAGTGATTGTACTTTCTAATATGCATTTGCAGTTAGCAGTTTTTGCGAGTTTGTGCAGAGATGCTTGAGGTAATGGAGTGTCAGTTATCATTTGTGAACTGTCCATCCTGTGCTGTGTCCATCTGCACTTAAATTCACAAGACTCGGCAGTAGATTTATTCTGTCATTTTTGGTTGTTTCTGCTTCCGCCACACAGAGAGTGAGATTACACAAGATGGTGAGGAAACAAATGACTGTTTCATCACAGCCTCATGGGTGGCGGGGCGGGGCGGGGCGGGGCGGCGGGAGAGTCGCTGCCTCACGGCGCCAGAGACCCGGGTTCCATCCTGACCACGGGTGCTGTCTGCGCGGAGTTTGCACGTTCTCCCCGTGACCTGCGTGGGTTTTCTCCGGGTGCTCCGGTTTCCTCCCACACTCCAAAGACGTGCAGGGTTCCAATGCAGGAGATCGTTTCGCTCAACACCTTCGCTCAGTCCGCCTTAACCAACCTGATCTCCCGGTGGCCGAGCACTTCAACTCCCCCTCCCACTCCCAGTCTGACCTTTCTGTCATGGGCCTCCTCCAGTGCCATAGTGAGGCCCACCGGAAATTGGAGGAACTGCACCTCATATTTCGCTCGGGCAGCTTGCAGCCTAGTGGTATGAACATCGACTTCTCCAACTTTATATAGTTCCTCTGTCCCTCTCTTCCCCCCTCCCAGTTCTCCCTCTATCTTCCTGTCTCCACCTATATCCTTCCTTTGTCCCGCGCCCCTAACATCAGTCTGAAGAAGGGTCTTGACCCAAAACGTCACCCATTCCTTCTCTCCTGAGATGCTGCCTGACCTGCTGAGATACTCCAGCATTTTGTGAATAAATACAGGTTTGTAGATAAATCGGTTTCGGTAAAAATAGTAAATCATCCGCATGTGTGCACGGTGGTGCTAGTGTACGGGGTGACCGCTGGTCAGCACGGTCTCGGTGGGCCAAAGGGGCTGTTTCTGCGCTGGATCTCTAAAGTAAACGCACTCTTTTGTATCCACTCCAGGCATGACACCATTTTAAAACTTAACAATAAGTCACATCTTCGAGACGTGTTCTTTTGATTTGACACAGGGAGAGAGGGGAAAGGTTTACTAGGAACCCCAGGTGCATTATTTTTCCACGCAGTGGAAGTCGGGTATATGGAATGAGCTGCCAGAGGCGGTAGTTGAGACTGGTGGGTTTTCTCCGGGTGCTCTGGTTTCCTCCCACACTCCAAAGACGTGCGGGTTTGTAGGTTAATTGCCTTCGGCAAAATAGTAAATGATGCCGAGTGTGTGTAGGATAGTGTAAGTGTGTGGGGTGATCGGTGGTCAGTGCAGACTCGATGGGCCGAAGGGCCTGTTCCCGCGCTGTATCTCTAAACTAAACTAAAGGTAGTAGAGCAACATTGTAAAGACATTGGACAGGGACATGGATAAGACACGCCTCATGGCCCTCCCTCCCACCCCCCCCCTGCTATTGCTCAAGATGAGGCATTCTCAAGGTCACAAGTGATAGGAGTAGAATTAGGCCATTCGGCCCATCAAGTCTACTCCACCATTCATTCAGGGCTGATCTATCTCTCCCTCCTAACCCCATTCTCCTGCCTTCTCCCCATAACCCCTGACACCTGTACTCATCAAAAACCTATCTATCTCTGCCTTAGAAATATCCACAGCCGTCTGCGGCAAAGATTCACCACCATCTGATTAGTCATAAAGTCACGGACAGCGTGGAAACAGGCCCTTCAGCCCAACTTGCCCACACCGGCCAACCATGTCCCAGCTACACTCGTCCCACCTGCCTGCGCTTGGTCCATATCCCTCCAAACCTGTCCTATCCATGTACCTGTCTAACTGTTTCTTAAACATTGCGATAGTCCCAGCCTCAACTACCTCCTCTGGCAGTTTGTTCCATACACCCACCACCCTCTGTGTGGAATAAGTTACCCCTCAGATTCCTATTAAATCTTTCTCCCTTCACCTTGAACGCTGCAATGAATCGTTCCACCAGCTGAGAAGGTTGTTGGCTGCAACCTTCCCCCCATTGACGAACTGTACATTGCAAGGGCCAGGAAGCGAGCGGGCAAGATCATCTCTGACCCCTCTCACCCCGGCCACAAACTCTTTGAAGAACTTCCCTGTGGAAGGCGACTCCGGACTGTCAAAGCAGCCACAGCCAGACATAAAAACAGCTTTTTTTTCCACGAGCACTAGCTCTACTCAACAACCAAAAGTCTGTAGCCTCCTTTTGCTCTGGTATTTTATTTCATTCACATGTTTAAACTATAATGTTTTATTCTTAATGTTTCAATGTTTTATCTTTTATTTTTAATTGTTTACTGTATGTCGTGTTGTTACTTGCGAGCAGAGCACCAAGGCACATTCCTCGTATGTGTATATACTCGGTTAATAAAATTTATTCAATTCAATTCAATTCAATTGAACCTATGTCCTCTGGGCCTCAATTTCCCCACTCTGGGCAAGAGACTCTGTGCGTCTGCCATGATCTACCAGCATCTAATGACATTTCTCCTCATCTCCTTCCATTCTAGGACATCGTGAGATGCTGTCTTTCTTTAGTAAACGTGGTTCCCTCCCCTCTGCTCTCTTCCCTCTCTCTGTACATCTCTCCACGTTTACTCAGTGCAGTGAAAGGTGGTGATGGAGTAGGGTTGGAATCGCCATGGAGTCAAACGGCGCGGAAACAGGCCCTTCGGCCCAACTTGCCCACACTGGCCATCATGTCCCATCTAACACTAGTCCCACCTGCCTGCATTTGGCCCATATCCCTCCAAGATGAGGGGTGATCTTATAGAGGTGTATTCCCTACTCCTTTTCTCCGGAGATGCTACTTGTGCTGTGAGGTCATGTGATAGGAGAAGAATGAGGCCATTCGGCCCATCGTCTACTCCGCTATTCAATCGTGGCTGATCTATCTCTCCCTCCTAACCCCATTCTCCTGCCTTCTCCCCATAACGCCTGATACCGGTACTAATCGTGAATCTATCTATCTCTGCCTTAACAATATCCATTGACTTGGCCTCCACGCCCTTGTGTGGCAAAGAATTCCACAGATTCGTCACCCTCTGACGAAAGAAATTCTTCCTCATCACCTTCCTAAAGGAACGTCCTTTAATTCTGATGCTGTGACTTCTGGTCCTGGGCTCTCCCATTGGTGGAAACATTCCACATCTACACTATCCAAGCCTTTCACTATTTCAGTACTGTACTGTTCTATGTTCACCAGGTGTGTCAAATATGATCAAAGGCATATTTGTCTGTCAGTAGTTCGACTAGACACAAAATGCTGGAGTAACTCAGCGGGACAGGCAGCATCTCTGGAGAGAAGGAATGGGTGACATTTCGGGTCGAGATCCTTCTTCAGACTTGTATACACTGGAATTTAGAAGGATGAGAGGAGATCTTATCGAAACGTATAAGACTATTAAGGGGTTGGACAAGTTAGAGGCAGGAAACATGTTCCCAATGTTATGGGGAGTCCAGAACAAGGGGCCACAGTTTAAGAATAAGGGGTAGGCCATTTAGAACTGAGATGAGGAAAAACTTTTTCAGTCAGAGAGTTGTGAGTCTGTGGAATTCTCTGCCTCAGAAGGCAGTGGAGGCCAATTCTCTGAATGCATTCAAGAGAGAGCTAGATAGAGCTCTTAAGGATAGCGGAGTCAGGGGGTATGGGGAGAAGGCAGGAACGGGGTACTGATTGAGAATGATCAGCCATGATCACATTGAATGGCGGTGCTGGCTCGAAGGGCCGAATGGCCTCCTCCTGCACCTATTGTCTATTGTCTATTGTCTATTGTCTATTGTCTATTGTCTATTGTCTATTGTCTATTGTCTATTGTCTATTGTCTCCAGAGATGCTGCCTGACCCGCTAAGTTACTCCAGCATTTTGTGTCTACCTTTGATTTAAACCAGCATCTGCATTTTTTTCCCCCTACATATCAGTAGATTGGGTATCTGTATGCTCAAGAAAGTCAGCCTGTACAACAGTAGTTTTGTAACCTCAGTCGTCGGAAGCCTTTAGAGCATCCAACATGGATTACTGTGTCCTAGCAAAGCTGTTTTCCCTACATTCACGAGCTGTCTTGGCAGCTACAGTATGTATCTGGTCGTAAATATGTAATCCTGCAAAGCTACTTGTCAACACTCAGATTGTTAGAGCTAAGCAGATAATTAGAGCCAACAAAACTGGAATTGATCATTTCTTAGACAGACACAAGATGCTGGAGTAACTCAGCGGGACAGGCAGGCAGCATCTCTGGAGAGAAGGAATGGGCGACGTTTCGGTTCGAGAACCTTCTTCAGAGATCCTTCTCCCCAGAGACGCTGCCTGTCCCGCTGAGTTGCTCCAGCATGTTCGGTGTACACCAGCACCTGCAGTTCTTCCTTGCGCATTGTATGAAGTGGATGTTTAGTTTCACAAGTTGTGGGCGTGGCACGGTGGGGCGGCAGAGTTGCTGCCTCACAGCGCTGGGGACCCAGTGTATGATTAAAGATTATTAAGGGGTTGGACACGTTAGAGGCAGGAAACATGTTCCCAATGTTGGGGGAGTCCAGAACCAGGGGCCACAGTTTAAGAATAAAGGGTAGGCCATTTAGAACTGAGATGAGGAAAAACTTTTTCAGTCAGAGAGTTGTGAGTCTGTGTAATTCTCTGCCTCAGAAGGCAGTGGAGGCCGATTCTCTGAATGCATTCAAGAGAGAGCTGGATAGAGCTCGTAAGGATAGCGGAGTCAGGGGGTATGGGGAGAAGGCAGGAACGGGGTACTGAATTAAGAATGATCAGCCATGATCGCATTGAATGGCGGTGCTGGCTGGAAGGGCTGAATGGCCTCCTCCTGCACCTATTGTCTATTGTCTATTGCCTATTGTATGAATGCTGGCATGTTTGGTTTAATTACGGTAATTATTTTACTTTGAGATTATGTACGGTCACCCCTGATTCTGACCACGGGTGCTGTCAGTACGGAGTTTGCACGCTCTCTCAGTGACCGCGTGGGTTTTCTCAGATCCTGTTGCCCTCTTCAGACTGAGTGTCAGGGGGAGAAAGAGACCCAGAGATAAGGAAGTGTAAATTGTGAGAACGACACGCACTATTGCTTGTTGTCTTAGTGCTTGATACATGTATAATCTCGATGTATTTTGAGTTTGGAGGTTCCATCGAGAAGGTCTGTCAGAGGATGTCTGTCTCTCTTGATGAATAAAGTCCTTCGTATCAACCGGCTTCAGTCTCGGAGTCAGGACACCCCATCAGCCGTCGCCCGCAACACATAATCCTCCAGCCTTTTCGCCAACTCCTACGAGATCCTGCCACTGGCCACATATATATATATATATATTTTTCCATATTTCAGATACAGCGCGGAAACAGGCCTTTTCGGCCTACCAAGTCCGCGCCGCCCAGCGATCCCCGCACATTAACATTATTCTACACACACTAGGGACAATTTTTATATTTACCCAGTCAATTAACCTACATACCTGCATGTCTTTGGAGTGTGGGAGGAAACCGAAGATCTCGGAGAAAACCCACGCAGGTCACGGGGAGAACGTACAAACTCCGTACAGACGGCGCCCGTAGTCAGGATCGAACCTGATTCTCCGGCGCTGCATTCGCTGTAAAGCAGCAACTCTACCGTTGCGCCACCGTGCCGGCCATCTCCCATCTTCCCATCTCCACCCCTTTCTGCTTTCCGCAGAGACCGTTCACTCCATAACTCCCTGGTTAAATCATCCCAAACCACCCCCTCCCCAGGTACTTTCCTCTGCAACACATGTCCTCATATGTAATTGTCCAGGATATCTCAACCAAATTGTGTTGGGGAAAAAAATGATCGGCATTAGTTGCTCCCCTGTTTCACAGCAGGGAATAAAATTCAAATGTTTAGTTGCTTCAAGCTATAAAAAACAACATTAATTAATAGACAAATATTTAACTGCAACAGAGTTAGTTATTTGCTATACTTACTGTAGTATAGATTAGGAATACAGCGATTGCACAGACCAGCAATCCCCATCCACACTTGTCCTGCACACTTACAATTTTTACTGAAGCCAATTAACCTACAAACCCGCACGTCTTTGGAGTGCAGGAGGAAACCGGAGATCAATAGACAATAGGGTGCAGGAGTAGGCCATTCGGCCCTTCGAGCCAACACCACCATTCAATGTGATCATGGCTGATCATTCACAATCAGTACCCCGTTCCTGCCTTCTCCCCATACCCCCTGACTCCGCTATCCTTAAGAGCTCTATCCAGCTCTCTCTTGAATGCATTCAGAGAATTGGCCTCCACTGCCTTCTGAGGTAGAGAATTCCACAGATTCACAACTCTCTGACTGAAAAAGCTTTTCCTCATCTCCGTTCTAAATGGCCTACCCCTTATTCTTAAACTGTGGTCCCTGGTTCTGGACTCCCCCAACATTGGGAACATGTTTCCTGCCTCTAACGTGTCCAACCCCTTAATAATCTTATACGTTTCGATAAGATCCCCTCTCATCCTAAGATCCCGGAGAAAACCTATGGAAGTCACGGGGAGAACGTACAAACTCCGTACAGACAGCGCCCGTAGTCAGGATCGAACCGGGGTCTCTGGCGCCGTGAGGCAGCAACTCTGACCGCTGTCCCTTGGTGGAAGGGAGAATGTAACATCCTCTTCCAAGGCCATTCCCTGCCCCCCACATCCCACACAGCCAGTGTCACGGTGGCGCAGCGGTTAGAGTTGCTGCCTCACAGCGCCAGGGGCCCGGGTTCCATCCTGTCCATGGCTGCTCATTGCGTGGAGTTTGCACGTTCTCCCCGTGACCTCCTGGGTTTTCTCCGGGCGCTGCGGTTTCCTCCCACACCCCAAAGGCTTGTGGGGTTGACGGTGAATCGGCCCCTCTGTAAATTGCTGCCAATGTGCAGGGAGTGGATGAGAAAGTGTGATGACCTAGAACGAGTGTGAGCGAGGGTGATGGATGGTTGGTGTGGACTTGGTGGGCTGAATAGCCTGTTTCCATGCTGTATCATTAAATTAAATTAAACTAAACTAAACATGCACACTCATAATGATTATTATTATTATACACTGAGGACAGCTTGACTGTCATCATGTGCAGTAGTTCCAGATGACACGCAGCAGAAAGGATTTTCACTGTACCTCGGCACATGTGTCAATAACCTACACTACCTGCCTCTAGTTGCCAGGACTAGAGGGTGTGAGCTATAGGGAGAGGTTGAGTAGGCTGGGACTCTATTCCATGGAGCGCAGGAGGATGAGGGGAGATCTTATAGAGTTGTACAAAATCATGAGAGGAATAGATCGGGTAGATGCACAGAGTCTCTTGCCCAGAGTAGAGGAATCGAGGACCAGAGGACATGGGTTCAAGGTGAAGGGGAAAAGATTTGAGTGGTTACTTTTTCACAAAGAGGGTGGTGGGTGTATGGAACAAGCTGCCAGAGGAGGTAGTTGAGGCTGGGACTATCCCATCATTTAATAGGAATCCGAGGGGTAACTTTTTCACACAGAGGGTGGTGGGTGCATGGAACAAGCTGCCAGAGGAGGTAGTTGAGGCTGGGACTATCCCATCATTTAAGAAACAGTTAGACAGATACATGGATAGGACAGGTTTGGTGATATTGACCAAGCGAAGGCAAGTGGAACTAGGGTAGCTGGGACATTGTTGGCCGGTGTGGGCGAGTTGGGCCGAAGGGCCTGTTTCCACACTGTATCACTCTTTGACTCTACTTGTGCAATATCTGCATTATGAATTTTGCCATAAAACTTTGAGACCAGAAGACATCGGTGTACAAAATCATGAGAGGAATAGATTGGGTAAGGGTGATCGGGAAAGATTGATTAGTACGGGTGTCAGGGGTGATGGAGAGAAGGCAGGAGAATGGGGTTGAGAGGGAAAGATAGATCAGCCATGATTGAATGGTGGAGTAGACTTGATGGGCCGAATGGCCTAATTCTGCTCCGAGAACTTATGAACTTATGGTTAGACGCACAGTGTCTCTTGCTCAGAGGAGGGGAATTGAAAATGAGAGGACATAGGTTGAAGGTGAGGGGGGAAAAGATTCAGTAGGAATCTGAGGGGTAACGAGCTGTCAGAGGAGGTAGTTGAGGCAGGGACTGCCGCAACGTTCAAGAAACATTTGGACAGGCACATGGATAGGACAGCTTTAGAGGGATATGGGCCAAACGTGGGACTTGTTGGTTGGTGTGGGCAAGTTGGGCCAAAGAAGGGCCTTTTTCCACGCTGTAAGACCTTATGACACTATTTAAATGCTGCAAAAGATGTCTCTCCACATGAAATGATTTTTTGACTTTCATCAAAACAATCTTTGCAACATCGCAATCAGCGTTGAGCAGGAATTTGCACTTGGCTAAACTTGTTCAAAATATGTTTGGAAGCTTGGGTTACCCGCTTCTCAACAGTAACAGTATTGTGTCTATAAATGTAACTCCACTTACAATGGCTCCACCATCAGGCAACTGAACCATCCATCTATCATCATTTGTGTCTATCTTTGGTTTAAACCAGCATCTGCCGTTCCTTCCGACACAGTTTCTTCCAAGCTGTTATCAGGCAATGAGAGAACAGTCCTGAACTACTATCTACCTCACTAGAAACCCTTGGACTATCCTTGATCAGATTTTGCTGCCTTTACCTTGCACCAAACGTTATTCACCTTATTCCCTTTATCATGTATCTGTCCATACTCGATTGTAATCATGTATTGTCTTTCCGCTGGTCAGCACGCAACAAAAGCTTTTCACTGTACCTCGGTACATGTGACAATAAACTAAACTCGACTAATTAGCTAAAAGTGCCTAAATGCAGTCACATAGAACTTGCACTCGGCAGTTTAATTTAACATAGAAAAAAACATAGAAAAATAGGTGCAGGAGGAGGCCATTCGGCCCTTCGAGCCAGCACCGCCATTCAATATGATCATGGCTGATCATCCACAATCAGTACCCCGTTCCTGCTTTCTCCCCATATCCCTTGATTCCGTTAGCCCGAAGAGCTAAATCTAACTCTCTCTCGAAAACATCCAGTGAATTGGCCACAAGGACCTGCCAATCCGACATTACATTCATTCAGACTGACAGAGCAAGGCCATCTAATGAAGAATAAGTTCCAGCCGTCTGCCTTGATATTCTGTGCTCAACAGAAAGTTAATGTGGTAGAGAGTGTTCTGGGAGCTGTGCACTGTGATCTGTGTGTGATGGATACTAATCAACTGCAGAAAATAGCCGGCACCCACTAACGAGGACTGATTAGGTTTTTGCAGCTGAAGGTCGTTAGCACCCGGAGTGATGGCTCCTGGGGGGAAGGTGGGCTCGGGTGGGGAGGCCTTTTGGGAGCAGCTTTGTGGAGGATAAATGCAAGGCTTTGCAGGCGGGATGAGGTACAGTCTCTGTGTTTGTTCTTGTTTGGTCTAGTGGGCGGCACGGTGGCGCAGCGGTAGAGTTGCTGCCTCACAGCGCCAGAGACCCGGGTTCGTTCCCGACTGCTGGTGCTTGTCTGTACGGAGTTTGTACGTTCTCCCCGTGACCTGCGTGGGTTTTCTCCGTGTGCTCCGGTTTTCTCCCACACACCAAAGACGTGCAGGTTTGCAGGTTAGCTGGCTTGGTATAAATGTAAACTGTACCCAGTGTGTGTAGGATAGTGTCGGTGTGCGGGGTACGCTGGTCGGCGCGGACTCAGTGGGCCGAAGGGCCTGTTTCTGTGCTGTATGACTATGTCACTCGATGTAAATTTTTTAGATTTAGAGATACAGCGCGGAAACAGGCCCTTCGGCCCACCGGGTCCGCGCCGCCCAGCGATCCCCGCACATTAACACTATCCTACACACACTAGGGACAATTTAAAAAAAACATTTGCCCAGCCAATTAACCTACATACCAGCATCCACAAAGACTTTTCACACCCCTGCAACAGTCTGTTCGAACTCCTTCCATCGGGCAGACGATACAAGGCCTTCTACGCCCGCACCTCCAGACTCAGGAACAGCTTCATCCCCAGGGCCATAGCTGCTATGAACCGGTCCTGCTGAGCCGGATGGTCACAACGCATAGATCAACTTGCACTTTATCCTGTCTAAAACTGTCACAATTGTTTTGTTGGGTTGCTGTTGTCTAAATTAATTAAATTATTGCATCGTATGGGAGGCGCATTCCCAATCTCGTTGTACCCCTGGGTACAATGACAATAAAGATATATTGTATTGTATTGTATTGTATTGTATTGTATTGTATTGTATTGTACGTCTTTGGAGTGTGGGAGGAAACCGAAGATCTCGGAGAAAACCCACGCAGGTCACGGGGAGAACGTACAAACTCCGTACAGACGGCGCCCGTAGTCGGGATCAAACCTGAGTCTCCGGCGCTGCATTTGCTGAAAGGCAGCAACTCTACCTCTGCGCCACCGTGCCGCGGGCTTGCTGTTTTTTTCAGACGACTATAAACTCCGGCAGATTATGTTGCTGCATTGCTACTAAAATATAATAAGACACTGTAAATCTATGTGTCTCTGTGTGATATTGTAAGAAGCCGGAACAGGCCATAATGCCTCCTGTGTCCGGCCTGCCATTCCTAGGGTTGCCAACTTCCTCACTCCCAAATAAGGGACAAAGGGTGACGTCATCGCCCCGCGCCCCAAGTGACCTCGCCCAGCCAGCGGTCACGTGCTCCCGCTCCACCAATGGCGGCCGCCCGGGCCGAGCAAAAAAAAAAAATAGATTCATTCAATTATTCGCAAAATTATGCACAAGACGAAACAATGCAAACTAACCTACCACCATAACACAAGTGAAACAATATTGTTAAACGAATATTGCACAAATCTTATTAAGGATACATTCCACCCCTCCCTCCCCCTCCTCCCCCGTAGTGCCCAGCGGTCCCAGAAATTCCCCTGGGTGTTTGTGCTCACCCAGCCTCCTCTGGGTCATCTGTCCATGCCGACAACACTCTTGTTTCAGATAAAAGCCATCAGCAGGATTGTCCATAAACGGTCTCTCTCCCACCCCCTGTCTCAACAGGGAGTAGTAAATTGGATTCAGTTTACCAATAAATACTCTGCATGTGGCGTTGTTACACAGTCACCGTAATATTCCCATTCAAAGCTGCCCGGGTTCCCATCAGCTGAGGCGAGGAAAAACTTTATTCAGAATGAAATAAATATATACAAAGCAAGAACCGTGCAGAAAATTCTCAGTGGCTGTACATCCATCAGTGCTGTGTTTGGTAATGTTCACAGACGTATCATTTCTGTGCGGACCTTTCACCGTCCGGCGCGGCCTGGAACGTGGCAACTACACCAGCCTGACCGCGGGAGAGGACGGCAGGGGAAGGGAAAAGACATTCTGGCCTTCCATCACAGTGAGGAGGTGACTGGAGGAGACTCACTGTGATGGATTTTCTTTTTTGTTTTTGTTTTGTGTTGGATTTTTAAATTTAGATTTAGAGATACAGCGCGGAAACAGGCCCTTCGGCCCACCGAGTCCGCGCTGCCCAGCGATTCCCGCACACTAACACTATCCTACACTCACTAGGGACAATTTTTACATTTACCCAGTCAATTAACCTACATACCTGCACGTCTTTGGAGTGTGGGAGGAAACCGAAGATCCACGCAGGTCACGGGGAGAACGTACAAACTCCGTACAGACGGCGCCCGTAGTCAGGATCGAACCTGAGTCTCCGGCGCTGCATTCGCTGTAAGGCAGCAACTCTACCGCTGCGCCACCGTGCTTATTTTTATTGCTCTTATTGCTGGACTGTGGGTGACCTTTCATTTCACTGCACATCTTGTATGTGTATGTGACAAATAAACTTGACTTGACTTATAGTGCAGATAAGATGGTTTCAGTTGCCTGATAACAGCCGGGAAGAAACTGTCCCTGAATCTGGGGGTGTGCGTTTTCACACTTCTGTACCTCTTGCCCGATGGGAGAGGGGAGAAGAGGGCGTGATCGGGATGGGATATTACACCTGGTAACTGAGTGCTTGCCATGGGACTTGTTTTAATGTTAAGCCATTCATCTTCTCTAGTGGATGGCTTTGAATAGTTCAATCTCACAGCATGGGACTCGGGTCCCTGGCGCCACGAGGCAACAACTCGACCGTTCCGCCACATTGCCCTCCTGCCCAACTATTTCTTAACCAATATTTACAGTAGTCTTAGCGATACAGCGTGGAAACAGGTCCTTCGGCCCATCGAGTCCGTGCCATAGAAACATAGAAAACAGGTGCAGGAGTAGGCCATTCGGCCCTTCAAGCCTGCACCGCCATTCAATATGATCATGGCTGATCATCCAACAGTATCCCGTACCTGCCTTCTCTCCATAACCCCTGATCGCTTTAGCCACAAGGGCCACATCTAACTCCCTCTTAAATATAGCCAATGAACTGGCCTCAACTACCTTCTGTGGCAGAGAATTCCACAGATTCACCACTCTCTGTGTGAAAGAAAACGTTCTCATCTCGGTCCTAAAAGACTTCCCCCTTATCCTTAAACTGTGACCCCTTGTTCTGGACTTCCCCAACATCGGGAACAATCTTCCTGCATCTAGCCTGTCCAACCCCTTAAGAACTTTGTAAGTTCCCCCCCCAGTAATCCCCCCCCACCCCCCTCACCCCCCCTATCCTACACACAATGTGATGGGTCTCCAATTCCTTATATCATTCATCTCCCCCTTCTGCTTGTAGATTAGGGTGATGCTGCCCTTCCTCATAGAGTCTGACATGCTGCCGGCTAGAAGTATGTGGTTGTACACTTCCAGCAGGTCCGGGCCCACCCAGTCCCACAGAGCCCAATACAACTCTGCCGGTAAGCCAAGCTTCCTTCCGGGAGTTTTACTCGAGTCAAAGGAACGGATGGAGCCAGTCAGCTCCTCCAGGGTCAGTGGTTGGTCCAGACTCTCCCGCTTGCTGTCGTCCAAGACCTCCGTGATGGAGGACAGGAAGTTCTGGGAGGCGGTGCTGTCTGTGGTCTTTATGTCGTACAAGGATGTTACCGAGCCGTCCTCCTCCCTAAGGCTGTTGATCACAGAGCTCCCCCTCTGAACCTTCTGGAAGAAGAAGCGTGAGCACGTCTCATCCTGCTCAACATGGCAGACCCGGGACCGGAAGATGATCTTGGAGGATTCAGAGGCAAAGAGCTGAGCTTGCAGGCTCTCTCGTTCCTCCCTCACATCCACCCCTCTCGACTGCAGAAGGAGCAGTTGCTGCAAATCTGTCTGGAGTTGACACAATTCTCTCTTACTCTGTCTTGCTCTCCGAACACCTTTGGAGATGAGGAACTTCTTGATGTTCTCCTTGGTTGCTTCCCACCAGAGTGTCGGGGAGTCAAAGAGGGGCCTCACAGTTCTCCAACATGCGTAGTCCCTCGTTAGCTCCTCGATGTTCTCTGGGGTCGACAGCTGCACATTTAACTCCCATGTCCCTCTGCCCGCCTTCCGGCCCCCCTGCCAGGTTTCTAAGATAGACACAGCATGCTGGGGTAACTCAGCAGGACAGGCAGTATTGTCCTGCTGCTAGATGCCACGTTCCAGCCGCATCGAGCTCATTATGTCTTTCCCACTCAACGCAGTCTTCAGCAAAAGCGGAGACAGCCCCTGGAGAGTTCAAACGGCTCTAGTTTTAATTAACGATGATAGCGTTTAAGAGGAGTGCAGCCCTCAGCATTAACTGAACTATTGATCAAATTAATTTTTAATCTTTCTGTTGTTGTATTCGAGCAGATTAGGACGTGGTAATCCTTTGAAGGTGTACAAGCTTGTACTGTAGAGCCTAAAGATTCAAGATTCTTGTAAATATTGTTTTGCACCAGAATCGACACACGAACCATAAATAAACGGCTTATTTAGCTTGGGTAGCTTGCGATCCAACGAAGAAACAAAGAACTGCAGATAAAACGTGCAGGAAGGAACCGCATAAGCTGGTTTACACCGAAGGTGGACCCACAGTGCTGGAGTAACTCAGCGGGTCAGGCAGCATCTCTGTGGAGAAGGAATAGGGGACATTTTGTTTGATTAGTCAGAGGTTAGATACATAGACAATCGGTGCATGAGCCAGCACCACCATTCAATATGATCGTGGCTGACCATCCACAATCACTACCCCGTTCCTGCTTTCTCCCCACATCCCTTGATTCCGCCAGCCCAAAGATCTCTATCTTACTCTCTTTTGAATGCATCCAGTGAATCGGCCTCCACTGCCTTCCGAGGCAGAGAATTCCACAAGTTCACAACTCTCTTATGGGGAGAAAGCAGGAGAATGGGGTTAGGAGGGAGAGATAGATCAGCCATGATTGAATATGGACACAAAATGGTGGAGCAACTCAGCGGGGACAGGCAGCACCTGTGGAGAGAAGGAATGGGTGACGTTTCGGGTCGAGACCCTTCTTTAGAAAAAAAGGATCTTGACCTGAAATGTCACCCATTCCTTCTCGCCTGAGATGCTGAATGATCTATGAAAACCCTCTACTTATCTCAAACAATGAAGCTCCATTTTAAAAACTGTGGAATTAAGTTGCAGGTTTAATGACCCATCGAATAATTTGAAAGGCTGTCAAATTTTCTCAGCGACTTACAAATGTTTCCCCATATGTGCTGTGATATCTGAATATAAAATGAGGTTTAATTGTATGGGTGCCACGTTTAATTAAAAGCTCCAATAAACTTTCAACAGAGGTCATAAAAGAATAACCTTTTTCGTTTAGTTGACCCTAAATGTCACCCATTCCTTTCCTCCAGAGATGCTGCCTGCCCCGCTGAGTTACTCCAGCAATTTGTGTCTACCTTCGGTTGAAACCATCATTTAATAATAATAATAATATATTCCTTTATTCGTCCCACACCGGGGAAATGTACAGTGTTACAGCAGCAAAGTGGATAGCAAGAGATCATTCATTATAAACTAAATATACATAAATTGTCATCAGTTTTCTGTGTGTTCTCGGCTGTTATTGTTGACTCATCTGCTGGGAGCAGTGCTGGTTGTGCAGTCTCACAGCAGCGGGAAGGAAGGACCTCCTATATCTCTCCTTCACGCACTTGGGGTGAAGGAGTCTGTCACTGAAGGAGCTACTCAGTGCAGTGACAGTGTCCTGCATGGGGTGGGAGTCGTTGTCCAGCAGCGATGTTAGCTTTGCCATCATCCTCCTCTCTCCCACCATCTGCACTGAGTCGAGCGGGCAACCCAGGACAGAGCTGGCCTTCCTGACCAGCTTGTCGAGTCTCTTCCCTTCCGCCGCTGAGATGCTGCTGCTCCAGCAGACCACTCCATAGAAAATGGCCGATGCAACCACCGTGTTGTAGAAGGTCCTTAGGAGTGCCCCCTGCATTCCAAAGGACCTGAGTCTCCTTAGCAGATAAAGTCTGCTCTGGCCCTTTCTGTATAGCGCATCGGTGTTTTCAGTCCAGTCCAGTTTATTGTTGAGGTAGACACCCAGGTACTTATAAGAATCCACCCTCTCGATGTCCATTCCCTGGATGTTCACCAGTGTCGGGGGGACCTGGCTGCGCCTGCGGAAATCTACCACCATCTCCCTGGTTTTCCCCGCGTTGATCAGCAGTTTCGCAAGCACCAATCCACAAACTCCTTGATCATTTCTCTGTACGTCCTGTCCTCGTTGCCCGTGGTGAGGCCAACGATGGCAGAGTCGTCAGAGAACTTCTGTAGATAGGAGTCTACAGAGCTGTGCCTGAAGTCCGCAGTGCACAGGGTGAACAAGAATGGTGCTAGCACGGTTCCCTGCGGAACCCCAGTGCTGCAGACCAACCCTGTCCGAGACCAGGTCCTTTGTCCTCACATACTGTGGTGGGTTGGTGAGGTAGTCCAAAGTCCAGGATGTGAGGTGGTGATCCACTCCTGTGCCCTCCAGCTTGCACCCCAGAAGCCCCGGCTGGATGGTGTTGAATGCACTGGAGAAATCAAAGAATATGATTCTCACAGTGCTATCCGGCCTCTCCAGGTGTGAGAGAGCTCTGTTCCGCAGGTAGATGGTGGCGTCCTCCACCCCGATGCAAGTCTGGTAGGCGAACTGCAGTGGATCCATTGATGGTCTCACCAGGGGGTGGAGATGGGCGAGGACCAGATGCCCCAGTGTCTTCATCAGGTGTGATGTCAGTGCCACCGGCCCGGAGCTGTTGAGTTCCTTCGGGTGCGGCGTCTTTGGTACCGGTACCACGCAGGATGTTTTCCACAGCTGTGGAACTCTCCCCAGTTTCAGGCTCAGATTGAAGACGTGCTCCACTATCCCGCACAGCTGGTCTGCACAGGACTTGAGGAGCCTCGCGCTGATGCCGTCCGGACCAGCCGCCTCCTCGCATTGATCTCCCTGAGCTCATTTGCAGTTCCTTTCTACACAACCTTTTTTTAGTTTGGTTCAGTTTAGAGATACAGCGCGGAAACAGGCCCTTCGGCCCACCGTGTCCGCGCCGAACAGCGATCCCCGCACACTGACACCATCCCACGCACACACTAGGGACAGTTTTACATTGACACCAAGCCAATTAACCTACAAACCTGTACGTCTTTGGAGTGCGGGAGGAAACCGAAAATCTCGGAGAAAACCCACACAGGTCACGGGGAGAACGTACAAACTCCGTACAGACAGCGCCCGCAGTTGGGATCGAACCCGGGTCTCTGGTGCTGTAAATCAGCAACTCTACTGTGCGACCCTATAAAAAGAATAAAATAAATCAGGAAATTAATAAATCAATACATTTTAAGGCATAGGAAACCATTTATATACTAAAACTCTTGTTTGTTATCTTGTTTGTGACTGAACTTTAGCCAAAACGGTACGCGATAGCGTGACAATTTTAGGCCCACCTTACTCACCATTCTCACTTTAGTGATAATGCAAGTAGTTTTATTGCAATCGGTCTTATATTTCAATAGTCAATAGTCGTTTATTTGTCACATACACATAAATGTGTAGTGAAATGAAAGATTACAGTTTTGGTCTCCAAATTTGAGGAAGGATATTCTTGCTATTGAGGGCGTGCAGCGTAGGTTCACTAGGTTAATTCCCGGAATGGCGGGACTGTCGTATGTTGAAAGGCTGGAGCAATTAGGCTTGTATACACTGGAATTTAGAAGGATGAGGGGGGATCTTATTGAAACATATAAGATAATTAGGGGATTGGACACATTAGAGGCAGGAAACATGTTCCCAATGTTGGGGGAGTCCAGAACAAGGGGCCACAGTTTAAGAATAAGGGGTAGGCCATTTAGAACGGAGATGAGGAAGAACTTTTTCAGTCAGAGAGTGGTGAAGATGTGGAATTCTCTGCCTCAGAAGGCAGTGGAGGCCAGTTCGTTGGATGCTTTCAAGAGAGAGCTGGATAGAGCTCTTAAGGATAGCGGAGTGAGGGGGTATGGGGAGAAGGCAGGAACGGGGTACTGATTGAGAGTGATCAGCCATGATCACATTGAATGGCGGTGCTGGCTCGAAGGGCTGAATGGCCTACTCCTGCACCTATTGTCTATTGTCTATTGTCTATTACCCGCAGTTCAACAATAAGACCAATAAGAATAATCAATAAAAATGCAATAACACGTACAATCACAAACTAACACCAAACAAAACATCCATCACAGTGAGTCTCCTCCAGTCACCTCCTCACTGTGATGGAAGGCCAGAATGTCTTTTTCTCTTCCCCTGTCGTCTTCTCCCGCGGTCAGGCTGTTGAACTTGCCACGTCAGGGCGGTTGGGGCTCCCGACATTGAAGCCCCTGCTGGGCGGAGTAAATCCCGCGGCCTGTTCCAGGCCGTGCCGGACGGTGAAAGGTCCGCGGCGGGCCGACCCAAGCCCCACGATTCTGGGCGGGCGAAGACGCTGCCGCTGCCGGAGCTTCCGATGTCGGCCCCCATCCAGGGGCCTGTGGGCTTCCGAGCCCAGGTGGTGCCAGGTGCATGGCCGGTGGTAGGCCGCAACGGGAACGGAGACAAAGGTCGCGTCTCTGTTCGGGAGAGAGAATTTTACAGTTCCCGTTCCCTCCCACCCCCCCCCCCCCCCCCCCCCACATAACATACAAACACTACACCATATTAAAACTACAATTCAGACAAAAACAACAAAAAACACAAAAGGCAATGGACTGCAGGTAAGCCGCGGCTGCGAGGGCAGTGCTGGCACCATATTCTCTAAAGTTATTCACATTTTAAAGTTGAAAAGGAGAGGAGGGAAGGGGAGGAGGGAGGGAGGGGCGTAGGGGAGAGAAGGGAGGGGGGGGGTTGAGGGGAGTGGGAGGTGGGGGAGGACAGGGTGCTGCACCAATGCAGGAGAGGTTTGGGCCCCACGGGTCCACTTGGTCTAGTCTGACAATAAAGTGTCATTGCATCATTGTGATTCCAGCATCTGCAGTTACTTCCGTCTCCTTCAAGTCTATTCCTTGTGCCATTGGAACCTTAGCTTCGTGTGATAGGAGCAGAATTAGGCTATTCGGCCCATCAAGTCTACTCTGCCAATCAATCATGGCTGATCTATCTCTCCCTCCTAACCCCATTCTCCTGCCTCCTCCCCATAACCCCTGACACCCGTACTAATCAAAAATCTATCTATCTCTGCCTTAAAAATACCCAATGAAGGCCTCCACAGCTTTCTGTGGCAATGAATTCCACAGATTCACCGCCATCCCACTAAAGAAATTCCTCCTCATCTCCTTCCTAAAGGAACGTTCTTTAATTCTGAGGCTGTGCCCTCTGGTCCTAGACTCTCCCACTGGTGGAAACCTCTCCACATCCAAAACCTGCCCAGAACAAGGAGATTTCCTCTCTTTTGCTAAACCTTTTCCGATTTATTGGATGTTCCTTAAGTCCTGTCCCTAAGCTCCATGTTGAATATCTGCCTCCATGTCCTGCAATGGGTGGTGGGGCATATGATTGTTTCCAAGATAGACACAAAATGCCGGAGTAACTCAGCAGGACAGGCAGAATCTCTGGAGAGTAGGAGGGGTGACGTTTCGGGTCGAGACTGCTTGTTTCCCAAGATGGCCCCCAACCCGGGCGACTATTTGCGTGCTAGCCACAGAAACAGATCCACAATCACGTATTACAATCGCTACGCGCTCTTAAATCTCTGCTCTGGCACATCTGTACACTGTGGACGGCTCGATTGTAATCGTGTTATTGTCTTTCCGCTGACTGGTCAGCACGCAACAAAAGCTTTTCACTGTACCTTGGTACACGTGACAATAAACTAAACTGCAACTGGGCTGACTCACAACAAACGGGCTGTTACACGGCAAGGTTTAGTTTGCTCAATAAGCAATTAACTTCACGAGCAAGCAAATGCCTGCAATCTCTCCCAAGAAAAAACAGAGCAATTTATCAACAAGAGAAGGCTATTACAGAAGATGATTACCCATTAATTTTGCATGTAAAATCAATTAAAATATTTACAGCAGAGTGGTCAAAACTGAGTGGATTTATCTATTTGTTTCAACTCTGGTTCATGATGTCAACGTTGCCCAATGTTTTCTACATATTAAAAAAAATTGCTTAACTATAGTTAGACACAGAATGCTGGAGTAACTCAGCCGGACAGGCAGGGTCTCTCCCTCTTCGATGACTTCCGTTTTCCAGACCCCAACTCCCTCATCTTCACTATGGGCGTTCAGTCGCTCTACACTTCCACCACCACCAGGAAGGTCTTAAAACCCCCTGTTTCTTCATCGTCCGCAGAATGAAAGGCCTGGACAGAGTGGATGTGGAGAGGACGGTTCCACTAGGGGGAGAGTCGAGGACCAGAGGTCACAGCCTCAGAATTTAAAGGACGTCATAGCCTCAGAATTAAAGTAGTCTCTTGCCCAGAGTTGGGGAGTCGAGAACCAGTGGGCATAGGTTTAAGGTGAAGATTTCATAGAAATCTGAGGGGTGACTTTTTCCGCACAAAAGGGTGGTGGGTGCATGGAACGAGCTGCCGGAGGAGGTTGTTGAGGCAGGGCCTACCGCAACGTTTAAGAAGCAATTAAGCAGGTGCATGGATTGGGCAGGTTTAGAGGGATCTGGGCCAAACGCGGGCAGGTGGGACTAATGTAGACGGGACATGTTGGCCGTTGTGGGCAAGTTGGGCCGAAGGGCCTGTTTCCATGACTCTATGACTCCATGCCTTATAGACACTTGACCCAATAACCTTTGTGTCTGTTACCTGCCTCCATAGCCATCGCGTTAGATTTCACAGCTTTCAATTGTTGATGGCCTAAAATGGACTTTAGGATCAGTAACCTTAAGTATATAAGAGAAAATAATCGTGGTGTCAATAATATGCATAAACAGCAATGAGAAACAAGAATAGGGCGGCACGGTGGCGCAGCGGTAGAGTTGCTGCCTTACAGCGAATGCAGCGCCGGAGACCCGGGTTCGATCCTGACTGCGGGCGCTGTCTGTACGGAGTTTGTATGTTCCCCCCGTGACCTGCGTGGGTTATCTTCGAGATCTTCGGTTTCGTCCCACACTCCAAAGGCGTACAGGTTTGTAGGTTAAGTGGCTTGGTAAATGTAAAAATTGTCCCTGGTGTGTTAGTGTGCGGGGATCACTGGTCGGCGCGGACACGGTGGGCCGAAGGGCCTGTTTCCGCGCTGTATCTCTAAACTAAACTGATTATAACCGGTTGTCAGCCACGTGGTCGTGGTGTGTTTGATGAGAATATTTTTATTGAAATTATTAGCACTCTGCATCTCGCCACTAATGCCATATGGTGAATTAACATCGAGGATTTAATCATTTAAAACTTGTTATCTTGACACAATAATTTTGTTGTAACTGACAGGATAATTCACATCAACATGCTCCCATATACTTTCCCTCTTCAGAGTCATAATTATATAGGAATTCTGAACAGGCCTGTGATTTGTGAAGCTTTTTGATTCTGTGTTGAGCATTTCAGTAATATTTTTTAATAAAGAAAAAGCTAATGATACAATTAACCAAATGAAGTGTAGGTTAACACACGAGACTAAATAAACTTGCTGAGGGTAAATCATTCATCTGAATTGTGGATGCGTGTGCCGTTTGCTTTTAGTTGAGAGACACAATTGAGAGAATCGGGCCTTTCAGCCCACCGAGTCCGCGCCGATCAGCGATCCCCGCACACTAACGCTATCCCACACACACACACCAGGGACAATTTTTACATTTACACCAAGCCAGTGAACCTACAAACCTGCGCGTCTTTGGAGTGTGGGAGGAAACCGAAGATCTCGGAGGAAACCCACGCAGGTCACGGTGGCACAACGGTAGAGTTGTTGTCTCACAGCGCCAGAGACCCGTGTTCGATCCTGACTGTGGGTGGTGTCTGTGCGGAGTTTGTACGTTCTCCCCATGACCGCCACCCCCGTCACCATGTCCGGCCACCACTCCTGGCACTTGGCACCCTCTGTGTGCAAAAGTAAAAGATCATCTCTTTTAAACTTTGCCCCTCTCACCTTAGAGCTGTGCCCACTAGTATTTGATATTTCCATGACTGTCTACCCAACCTCTGCCTCTGACAATTGCATGCACTTCTGTCAGGTCTCCCCACAAGCCCTGCAGTTCCAGAACAAACAATTCAGACCAGTCTGTTATTTACGCACGGTGGCGCAGCGGTAAAGATGCTGCCTCACAGCGCCAGAGTCCCGGGTTCCCTCCTGACCAAGTTTGTACGTTCTCCCCGTGGCCTGCGTGGGTTTTCTCCGGGTGCTCCGGTTTCCTCCCACACTCCAAGGACGTGCAGGTTTGTCGGCTAATTGGCTTCGGTAAAAATGTAAATTGTCCCAAGGGAAGAGATTGAACTTTTCTTCGCCTTCCATCACTGTGAGGAGTGTGGAGGAGTCACTGTGGTGGATGTTCGTGTTAAAATGCATTCCGTGCGTCCTGTTGCTTTTTGTTGTTATGACTGCATGGCAAATGAAATTCCTCGTATGTTGCAAAACAAACTTGGCTAATAAAGTGTGATTATGATTAGTGTGTGCAGGATAGTGTCAGTGTGTGTGTGAGGGTCGCTGGGCTGCACGGACTCGGTGGGTCGAAGGGCCTGTGCTTCCGCGCTGTATCTCTAAACGACAAAGAAGAGAATTATTCTCCGTGATGACTCCAGGGCGGCACGGTAGCGCAGCGGCAGAGTTGCTGCTTTACAGCGAATGCAGCGCCGGAGCCTCAGGTTCGATCCTGACTACGGGTGCTGCACTGTAAGGAGTTTGTACGTTCTCCCCGTGACCTGCGTGGGTTTTCTCCGAGATCTTCGGTTTCCTCCCACACTCCAAAGACGTACAGGTATGTAGGTTAATTGGCTGGGTAAATGTAAAAATTGTCCCTAGTGGGTGTAGGATAGTGTTAATGTACGGGGATCGCTGGGCGGCACGGACTTGGAGGGCCGAAAAGGCCTGTTTCCGGCTGTATATATATGATGATATGATGGGTCACATCACTGAGGATGCGTCCCAGTGCATCCAGAAGACGTATCTTGCACATTGTTAGTGTGGAACTAACATGTCCCGCTGGGGCTAATTGGGGTCAGGAGGTTGTCATATTAACGTCTAGTGCACATTATGTCTGCATGTGACAAGGCGATTCATTTGGAAGTCCTTAACCTGTGCGATCCGCTGGTTTTCCCCAGATATGCATTTGTCAGTCTAACGTGACAAATTGCAAGAAGAAAATTGAAATTTGTTGTCAGTGCTGACACCAGGGTTGCCAACTTCCTCACTCCCAAATACGGGACAAAGTGACGTCACCGCCCCGCGCCCCACGTGACCTCACCCAGCCAGCGGCCACGTGCTCCCGCTCCACAAATGGCGGCCGCCCGGGCCGGGAGGCGGGTTGCTACGCAATCTCCGCGAGGCGAACACACTCCGTTAGCCTACACTGTCCCGGCCAACAGTGGGGAACTACGGTTTCTGCTGAATGTTTAGTTTAGTTTGGAGATACAGGGCGGAAACAGGCCCTTTCGGCCCACCATGTCCGCGCCGACCAGCGATCCCCGCACATTAACACTGTCCTATCCCCACTAAGGGACAATTTTTACATTTACTCCAAGCCAACTAACCTACACACCTGTACGTCTTTTGGAGTGTGGGAGGAAACCGAAGATCCCGGAGAAAACCCACGCAGGTCTTGGGCAGAAGGTACAAAATCCGTACAGACGGCACCCGTGGTCAGGATCGAACCCGGGTCTCCGGCGCTGCATTCGCTGTAAGGCAGCAGCTCCACCGCGCGGAATGTGTCTGGCTTTTGCACCGTCGTAAGTCGAAGCATTGTAAGTCGCGGGGCATCTGTACACATAAATACAATCAAGTCAACCTCAGGTGCAATAGGTAGAGCAAAGGGGAAGATACAGAGTGCAGAATATAGTTCTCAGCATCGTAGCGCATCAGTTCCAATGTCCATAATGGGGTAGAGGTGAATCGGACAGCGCCAGACAAGTGAGGGTGTTTGTCGACAGATTGCTGGACAACGGACAGAGATGCAAAGACAGAAGTTATGAGACAAAAGAATTGAAGGGTTGCCAATTGTGAAGCCGGAGGTCGGAATGTGGAGGGAGGGAGAGGGGTGAGATAGGTGCGAGACCAGGTGTGGTACAGTGGGAGGGAGGGGGGGGAATCAATGGGTGGAGGAGGCATATGGGGGGGGGGGGGGGGGGGGGAGGAGGGAGAGGGGGAGGGTTTAGTAGTTACGTAAACATGGAGAATTTATTGTTCATACTGCCGGGTTAAGGAGACGTGCAGGAAGGAACTGCAGATGCTGATTTAAACTGAAAATAAGCTGGAGTAACTCAGGCAGCATCTCTGGAGGGAAGGAACGGGTCGAGACTCTTCTTCACGAAATGTGTCGGAAAGAACTGCTGAAGAAGGGTCTCGACCCGAAACATCGCCCTTTCCACTTCTCCAGAGATGCTGCCTGTCCCGCTGAGTGGGACTGTCGTATGTTGAAAGGCTGGAGCAATTAGGCTTGTATACACTGGAATATAGAAGGATGAGGGGGGATCTTATTGAAACATATAAGATAATTAGGGGATTGGACACATTAGAGGCAGGAAACATGTTCCCAATGTTATGGGGAGTCCAGAACAAGGGGCCACAGTTTAAGAATAAGGGGTAGGCCATTTAGAACGGAGATGAGGAAGAGCTTTTTCAGTCAGAGAGTGGTGAAGGTGTGGAATTCTCTGCCTCAGAAGGCAGTGGAGGCCAGTTCGTTGGATGCTTTCAAGAGAGAGCTGGATAGAGCTCTTAGGGATAGCGGAGTGAGGGGGTATGGGGAGAAGGCAGGAACGGGGTACTGATTGAGAATGATCAGCCATGATCGCATTGAATGGCGGTGCTGGCTCGAAGGGCTGAATGGCCAACTCCTGCACCTATTGTCTATTGTCTATTGTCTATTGAGTTACTCCAGCATTTTTCTGTCTATGTTTAGTTCAGGAAGGCAGTGGTAGACCACGATTAAATTGTAGGCTGGGGCTGGTTGGTGGGTGGACTGATGGTCTCTTCACTTGTACTCTACCATGTTATTAACACAAGCACAGGCTGTTCATGCTGAAGCTGTTATTTTGGAAACCACACAGCGCGTGTTTTTCAACTGCAGGTGTGCCGGCAGAAGCACTGTTTTCTTTCCCTTTCCCACCCCAAACTCTCAGCAACAGTTAAAAAGAACTTAATACTGCAATAAATCTGTAAATAAAAAGGAACTGCAGATGCTGGTTTTATAACAAAGATGGAGACCAAGTGCTGGAGTAACTCAACGGGACAGGCAGCAACTCTGGAGAACATGGTTAGGTGACGTTTTGGGTCGGGACCCTTCTTCTGAATCTTCATGTCCTCCAGAGACGTGGTGTGAAATGCTGAGTTACTCCAGCACTCTGTGTCTTTTTGCTTTGTAACGGTGGTCACGGTAGCTCAGCGGTAGAGTTGCTGCCTTACAGCGAATGCAGCGATGGAGAGTCGGTTTCGATCTCCACTACGGGCGTTTGTCTGTACAGTTTGTACGTTCTCATAGAAACATAGAAAATAGGTGCAGGAGTAGGCCATTCAGCCCTTCGAGCCTGCACCGCCATTCAATATGACCATGGCTGATCATCCAACTCTCCGATTCTCCCCGTGACCCGCGTGGGCTCCGCTGTTTCTTGGCTGATTCGTGAACTCTAACGATGTCGTGTAATGAGCGATGTTTCGCCCCTGTACTGTGAGCAGAGTGTGCCGTCCTGACCCGCTGCTTTCCTGTGAGATTGTGAGCTGGTGAATCTGTGGAATTCTTTGCCACAGAAGGCTGTGGAGGCCAAGTCAGTGGATATTTTTAAGGCAGAGATGGATAGATTCTTGATTAGTACCGGTGTCAGGGGATACGGGGAGAAGGCGGGAGAATGGGGTTGAGAGGGAGAGATCGATCAGCCACGATTGAACGGCGGAGTAGATTGATGGGCCGAATGGCCTAATTCCGCTACGATCACTTGCGAACCTATCCAAGTACCTGTGCTAATTCTATTATACCTCGTTATAATGCCGCATTGATCCTCATGAAAGTAGCGTGACAAAGTACCCAGACTAACATTCGTGGTCAACTTTATTTATTTATTCCCAATATAAATGCCTGGCGTATCGATGAATACACAGGAATGCAGCGACCAGCATTAAATAAGACAAGAGAACATTCAGTGGTGTATGTGGGTGTTTGCACAGATGTGCTTAGCTGTAAACGTATCTGTCTAGATAGCACAATATGCAGCAGCGCACACAATCATTGAGAGAGCCAGCTGTAACAAGACACCATCGAGAGGATCCTTCATTGCTTCTACTCTGGGGCTGTAGAGAGCATCCTGTCCGGCAACATTACAGTCTGGTTTGGGAGCAGCTCTGCCCAGGACAGGATGGCCCCACAGAGAGTAGTGCGTTCGGCAGAACGCACCATGGGAACTACACTCGCCCCCCTGCAGGACCTATACATCAGGAGGTGCAGATCCAGAGCAAGCAAGATCATGAGGGACCCCTACCACCCCAGTAACGGACGGTTCCAGATGCCACGGTCAGGCAAACGCCTCCGCTGTCACGCTGTGAAAACGGAGAGGATGAGACGGAGTTTCTTCCCACAGGCCATCAGGACTGTCAACTTTTATAACTCCAGAGACTACATTTTTGTCTACACTATAGTAACTTATTAACTTTATTTATATGCTGTAACTGTAATTCTTTTTTGTGCACAATCCGCAGGCATTGCCACTTTCATTTCACTGCACATCGTGTATGTGTATGTGACAAATAAACTTGACTTGACTTGACTTGACTTGAGCTGCATGTGTCACCATGTAGCAATTTCCGACTTCAGTATTTTCATGGAGAAATTAACCCCACCAGCCAATACCAAGAAGGGCAAGAGACCAACGTCCAAGTAGTCAATGGGAGGACACAAATCAGACTGGGCGGCACTGGGTGGTGCAGCGGTAGAGTCGCTGCCTCACAGCGCCAGAGACCCTGGTTCGAACCCGACTACGGGAGCTGCCTGTACGGAGTTATAAGACAATAACTGCAGATGCTGGTACAAATCGAAGGTATTTATTCACAAAATACTGGAGTAACTCAGCAGGTCAGGCAGCATCTCAGGAGAGAAGGAATGGGTGACGTTTCGGGTCTGAAGAAGGGTCTCGACCCGAAACGTCACCCATTCCTTCTCTCCTGAGATGCTGCCTGACCTGCTGAGTTACTCCAGCATTTTGTGAATAAATACCTTCGGCCTGTACGGAGTTTGTACGTTCTCCCCGTGACCTGCGTGGGTTTTCTCCGAGATCTCCGGTTTCCTCCCACACTCCAAAGACTTATAGGTTTGTAGGTTAATTGACTTGGTACAAGTGTAAATTGTCCCGAGTGTGTGTAGGATAGTGTAAGTGTGCGGGGATCGCTGGCCAGTATGGACTCAGTGGGCCGAAGGGCCTGTTTCCCCTCTGTATCTCTAAACTACACTAAAACTAAACAAGGAAAGGAATAGGATAATAGTTGTACAATGATCTCATTTAGTATTATTTGATAAATGGAGGAATACCAAATTAGTTTGCAGTACAGGTGTCAGAGGTTATGGGGAGAAGGCAGGGGAATGGGGTGAGGAGAGAGAGATAGATCAGCCATGATTGAATGGTGGAGTAGACTTGATGGGCCGAATGGCCTAATTCTGCTCCTATCACTTATGATCTTCTGATTTCAAAGACTGCGCAAGATTTGGGAGTTTTTTAGTTATATGACGCACATGAGTTGACCTCTTGGTGATAGGATAGACAAAGCCTTCTCCCTCATAGCTGGTAGAGTTGCTGCCTCAAGGTGCCAGAAACCCGGCTTCTAACCTGACCTCGGGTGCTGTGTGCATGGAGCTTGTCTGTTCTTCCTGTGACCGTGTGGGTTTCCTACCAGGTGCTCCAGTTTCCTCCCACATTCCCACAAGACGTGCACATGGTGTCGGCGATCTGCTCTCTGTAAATCTCCCCACTGTGTCGGGAGTGGAGGAGAAGAGAGGGTACCATGGAACCAGTGTGAGTGGGCGATTGATGATTGGTGTGTTCATAGGTCCGTAGGTGATGGTAGCGGAATTGAGCCACGCTGCCCATCCACTCCGCCGTTCACTCATGGCGTGGGCACGGTGGGCCGAAGGGCCTGTTTCCCTGCTGTACCTTTCACTCAGTCGACTGATGAAGGTAATCGTTGAGTGTCGGGCAGTGGATGTTCTCCAACATCCATTTACAAACTTCACAGGAGAAAGGACTTGGCAATTATTTTTTGGGGGATTGGAGCATTTGCCGAATTCCCTCCTTTGATGCTGGCAGTGAGCCAAGCTCACCAGCTCACCCACCAAACATTTCCATAGGTGATGCTTACAGCCCACAGTATAGAATCTGTTGGAGATTCAGGAGTGTTTAATTGTTAAAGGTGGCAAAAATGGACCAGCGAAAGTTTTGCTGTGACTTAGCAGACCTATAAATGCAATAACACTTGGATAATATATAACGATCAATGTACAGTAAGTTAATAAGCATTGTGCAAAGTAACTGTCATAGTGCAAAATTCAACGTCCTTAGTGATACCAAGGACCCGGCACCTAGAAGATCATAGTTGCTGAGGTTAGCGTTGTGCAGAACCTGATGTGCAGGAAGGAACTGCAGATGCTGGTTTAAACCGAAGATAGACTCAAAGTGCTGGAGTAACTCAGCGGGACAGGCAGCATCTCTGGAGAGAAGGAATGGGTGACGTTTGCTCTTCAGAAAGACTGAGAAAGTCTGAAGAAGGGTCTCGGCCCGAAACGTCACACATTCCCTTTCTCCAGAGATGCTGCCTGACCCGCTGAGTTACTCCAGCATTCTGTGTCTATCACCCATGGTCAGGATCGAACCGGGGTCTCTGGCGCTGTGAGGCAGTAGATCCCTGAATATCCCTTGTTTCTGGAGGAACGTTTTGACGTGTGGTTTTGTTGGTGAAGACATTGAGAAATTTTGCTTCAGCATACCACAATGCAAAATGTCGACAAATAATGGGAAGATGTTTCTGCCCTTGGTCTGAGCAACATCACAAGAGTCTGACTTCACAATGGAAAAGCAAAGTGCCACTGTGCTAGTTGTGATGAGCTTGTATTTTAACACATCCCTCAGATATGCCTGCTAAATATTTTTCCACCAGCTTCCCACTGGAAAAGTGTAATTACCTGTGAAACAACAGGCTGCTTGGTATCGAGAGTTGTGAATCTGTGGAATTCTCTGCCTCAGAAGGCAGTGGAGGCCAATTCTCTGAATGCATTCAAGAGAGAGAGCTAGATAGAGCTCTTAAGGGTAGCGGAGTCAGGGGGTATGGGGAGAAGGCAGGAACGGGGTACTGATTGAGAATGATCAGCCATGATCACATTGAATGGCGGTGCTGGCTCGAAGGGCTGAATGGCCTCCTCCTGCACCTATTGTCTGTTGTCTATTGAACGCTGCGAAGCCGGATAACAGTCGCTTTAAATTCGAGTGATGGTACGGTGTTGGTGAAATGTGATTTCAGAGCAAGCTAACCAGAGGGATCATTTTAATTATGCAACTTGCAAAGAGAAAAGCAAGGCGGTTGAAAGCTAAAGAGAGTTCTGCATTCGCCGTCGGGAAACCATTTACCATGAACAATGAATGTATTCATTAGGATCACAAGGAACTGTAGATGCTGGAGTAATGCTGGATGCAGGAGTAACTCAGCGGGTCAGGCAGCATCTGTGGAAAGTGATGCAGGAGTAACTCAGCGGGTCAGGCAGCATCTGTGGAAAGTGATGCATGATCCTGGACGGAACATTTGCATTTCTTGTTGGAGGAGCTGTAAAGCAACGGGAAACTGGGAATAACCTGGTGCGGCACGGTGGCGCAGCGGTAGAGTCGCTGCCTCACGGCGCCAGAGACCCGGGTTCCATCCTGACCACAGGTGCCGTCCGTTCGGAGTTTGTACGTTCTCCCTGTGACCACCTGGGTTTTCTCCAGGTGCTCCGGAAACAGGCCCTTCAGCCCACTCCAAAGAAGTACAGGTTAATTGTCTTCTGTAAATGGGAAATTGTCCCTCAGTGTGTAGGATAGTGCGAGTTTACAGGGGGATCGCTGGTCAGCGCGGACTCGGTGGAACGAAGGGCCTATTTCCGCGCTGTATCTCTAAAGTCCAAAGCAAAGCTTAAAGTCTAAACCTGTTTATTTATGGCCATATATTCATTGAGTCATACATAGAGTTGCCAACTGTCTCATATTAGCCGGGACATCCCGTGTTTTGGGCTAAATTGGTTTGTCCCGTAAGGAACCGCCCTTGTCCCATAATAGGCCCGGGCGCTGTATGCCCGGACGCTGTAGGCCTGGAAATTGTAGGCCCGGACGCTGTAGGCCCGGACGCTGTAGGCCCGGACGCTGTAGGCCCGGATGTTGTAGGCCCCGACACTGTAGGCCCCGACGCTGTAGGCCCCGACGCTGTAGGCCCCGACGCTGTAGGCCCCGACGCTGTATGCCCCGACGCTGTAGGCCCCGACCCTGTAGGCCCCGACACTGTAGGCCCCGACGCTGTAGGCCCCGACGCTGCAGGTCCCGACAGTTTAGGTACCGACACTCTAAGTTTCCGACATTTTAGTTCCGGACGGTCTAGGTCCGGAGGCCCGGGCGCCGCCTAACGGAGGTTGTGTAGCAACCTGCCACCCGGCCTGGGCGGCCGCCATTGGTGGAGCGGGAGCACGTGGCCGCTGGCTGGGTGAGGTCACATGGGGCACGGGGCGGTGACGTCACCTTGTCCCGTATTTGGGAGTGAGATAGTTGGCAACCCCTAGTCATACAGCACAGAAATGGGCCTGGGCAACAGGCCCAGCAACCAAGCTGGTACATTGGCCTTCATCAGTCAGAGTATTGAGTATAGAAGTTGGCATGTTGCAGTTGTATGAGACGTTGGTGAGGCCGCATTTTGAGTATTGTGTTCAGTTTTGGCCACCATGTTATCGGAAAGATGTTATCAAGATGGAAAGAGTGCAGAGAAGATTTGCAAGGACGTTGCCAGGACTCGAGGATCTGAGCTATAGGAAGAGGTTGAACAGGCTGGGACTCTATTCCTTGGAGCGCAGGAGGATGAGGGGGTGATCTTGTAGAAGTGTTCAAATTCAGAGAGAAATAGATCGGGTGGATGCACAGAGTCTCTTGCCCAGAGTAGGCGAATCGAGGACCAGAGGACATGGGTTTAAGGTGAGGGGGAAAAGATTTAATATGAACCTGAGGGGTATCTTTTTCACCCAAAGGGTGGTGGGTGTAGGGAACAAGCTGCCGGAGCAGGTAGTTGAGGCAGGGACTATCGCAATGTTTAAGAAACATTTGGATAATTAGTTTAGTTTAGTTTATAGTTTAGTTTATTGTCACTTGTGCCGAGGTGCAGTGAAAAGTTTTTGTTGCGTGCTAACCATGTACATGGATGGTACATGGATAGGACAGGTTTAGAGGGATATGGGCCAAACGCAAGCAGATGGGACTAGTGTAGATGGGACATGTTGGGCGGCATGGGAAAGTTGGGCCTGTTTCTACTCAGTATCAAGTCAAGTCAAGTCAAGTTTATTTGTCACATACACATACACGATGTGCAGTGAAATGAAAGTGGCAAAGCCTGCGGATTGTGCACCAAAAAAGAACTCTACGATCTTATAGAAACATATGAAATTCTTAAGGGATTGGACAGACTAGATGCAGGAAAAATGTTCCCGATGTTGGAGGAGTCTAGTACTGGGGGTCACAGTTTAAGAATAAGGGGTAGGCCATTTAGGATTGAGACGAGGAAAAGCTTTTTCACCAGAGAGTTGTGGATCTGTGGAATTCTCTGCCACAGAAGACAGTGGAGGCCAATTCACTGGATGTTTTCAAGAGAATAGATCTAGCTCTTAGGGCTAACGGAATCGAGGGATATGGGGAGAGGGCAGGAACGGGGTACTGATTGTGGATGAACAGCCATGATCACATTGAATGGCGGTGCTGGCTCGAAGGGCCGAATGGCCTACTCCTGCACCTATTTTCTACGTTTCTGTGATTCAAGCTGTATATTAGTCCTGGTTCACTGCTGTGTCGATTTTCCACGAAAGACAAATAAATCCCATCTTTAAACCAGTTGCACCTCTGACTAGCAACGCAGGAACTGGAAAATAGCCCTTCTCCGAACGAATAATATTTTAAAAAATGGATGAATGATCAAACCTATTGAGCGTTTGACTGCTCTAATATGAGTGAGCAGCTTGTGAAAGTGTTGCTATTTCTATTTGTCCGTGTTTGCCGTTTTACATGCAGCGCTAATATTTGTTCTGATAGCTTGCACTTCCCTGCATAAGATCTACAGTTTATCCACACATCTGATGGGAGACAGGTTCATTTTTTATCTCCACATGATGTGGCTCCATTGCAGAATACTTAAATCAAATTTCGTAAAGTGTCAATTTGTGGTTAACCTCCATTGTTATTGTTGTATATCTTTCAGCGTGTGCCTGCTGTCCTGCCTATTGCTGTGAACGAGCAAGGAGAGAGAGCCTTGCTGTGAGTTTCGTTTATTTAGTTTAGAGATGAAGTGCGGAAACAGGCCCCTTCGGCCCGCGCCGACCAGCGATCCCCGCACACTAACACTATCCGAAACACAATAGGGACAATTTACACTTATACCAAGCCAATTCACCTAACATACCTGTACGTCTTTGGTGTGTGTGTGTGGTATGCAAGAACATGATTTTATCACATTCAATGAAACAATCAATAGACAATAGACAACAGACAATAGGTGCAGGAGGAGGCCATTCGACTCTTCGAGCCATTCAATGTGATCATGGCTGATCATTCTCAATCCGTACCCCGTTCCTGCCTTCTCCCCGTACCCCCTGCATGACAATCAGACTGCATTCAGACTGGACCAGTGGCTGAGAGTTGCCGCCTCACAGTGCCAGGGACTCGGGTTCGATCCTGACCCTGGGTGCTGTCTGTACGGAGTTTGTACGTTCTCCCCCTGACCTGCGTGGGTTTTCTCCGGGTGCTCCGGTTTCCTCCCACACTCCAAAGACGTACAGGTTTGTCGGTTATTTGGATTGGTATAATTGTAAATCATCCCTAACGTGTGTAGGATAGTGTTAGTGTGCGGGGATCGCTGGGCGGCGCGGACTCGGTGGGCTAAAGGGCCTGTTTCCACGCTGTATCTCTAAACTAAATTAAACTTGGTTTCTAAATAAATTAAGCATGCTGCCATGTTAAACAAACCGTTATCTCTAAAGATCGACACAAAATGCCGGAGTAACTCAGCGGGTCAGGCACCATCACCGGAGAAAACGAATAGGTGACGATTTGGGTTGAGACCCTTCTTCAGACTGAGAGTCAGGGGAGAGGGAATCCAGAGGTATGGAAAGGTACAGGACAAATTGCAGCAGGCACTGAAGATCCAGGAAAGGGAGAGCCCACAATGGTCCATTGTTGGCTGTGGAAGATGTGATAATGAAGGGACGCAAACAGTGAAGCTAGCAGGCCGACTAGGGTGGGGGAGGGACAGAGAGAGAGAGAGGGAGGGAATGCAAGGGTTACTTGAAGTTGGGGAAATCAATATCCTTGACACCGGGTTGTAAGCTGCCCAAGTGAAATACGAGGTGCTGTTCCTCCAATCTGCGTTTGGTCTCACTGCCAATGGAAGAGATTCGCACAGAAAGTGAACGGGAAAGGGAATGGCAGTTGAACTGTCTGGCAAATGGGATAAAATCTGCATCTCCTTTGAGTGTGTGTTATGAAGCGATGCAATTGCAAACTGGGATTTAAACCTCCAGTCGACAGATGTTGCCTCAGTGACTGCAGAAGGTTGTCGGTCCGGGAAATGTATTTCTCACAGTTTCTGTCCTGAAATATTCTGGTATTGATTTACTATTGTCACGCGCAGATGCATTGCAAAGCTTTTGTCTGCGTGCTATCTAAATAAATCAGATAATACTGTACGTGAATACATGTGTGGAGAAAACCCACGCGGTCACGGGGAGAACGTACAAACTCCGCACAGACGGCGCCCGTAGTCAGGATCGAACCCGGGGGTCTCTGGCGCTGTGAGGCAGCAACTCTACCGCTGCGCCACCGTGATCATTGGTCAGGGTGGGCCAAAGGGCCTGTTTCTAAGCAGTATCTCTAAAACTGAACGAAAACTATGACTAAAAAAAATGTCCTTCCACGAATGTTCCAAAAAATTGAATTCCACGCGAGACAGTGACTACTGTTTGATAAATTCTCAGTCATGATAACACTTCACAGTTTAATGTTATAGAGTAAGCGAGTCACAAGGAGTGGAAACGGGCCCTTCGGCCCAACTCGCCCACTCCGACGAACATATCCCATCTACGCTAGTCCCACCTGCCCATGTCCCTCTCAACCTGTCCTACCCATGTTCCAGTACATGCATGAACTAGGATTCCAGATCCAGGGATCACAGTTTAAGAATAAGGGATCGGCCATTTAGGACTGAGACGAGGAAAAATTTTTCCACCCAGAGAGTTGTGAATCTGTGGAATTCTCTGCCACAGAAGGCAGTGGAGGCCAATTCACTGGATGTTTTCAAGAGAGAGTTAGATTTAGCTCTTAGGGCTAACAAAATCAAGGGATATGGGGAGAAAGCAGGAACGGGGTACTGATTTTGGATGATCAGCCATGATCATATTGAATGGCGGTGCTGGCTCGAAGAGCCGAATGGCCTCCTCCTGCACCTATTTTTGTATGTTTCTATGTTTTTATGTACATGTGTTAAAAAAGTCTTAGCAGTGCCTTCGACTAAAGATTGTCCAGCACTGCTTTCTGGTTGTGGTGGGAGGTTCAGCTGCCTGATAACAGCCGGGAAGCAAGCCCATCTCTTTGTGTAGGAAGGAACTGCAGGTGCTGGTTTAAACCGGACATAGACTCAAAAAGCTGGAGTAACATAGAAACATAGAAACATAGAAAATAGGTGCAGGAGTAGGCCATTCGGCCCTTCGAGCCTGCACCGCCATTCAATATGATCATGGCTGATCATCCAACTCAGTATCCCGTACCTGCCTTCTCTCCATACCCCCTGATCCCTTTAGCCACAAGGGCCACTTCTAACTCCCTCTTAAATATAGCCAATGAACTGGCCTCAACTACCTTCTGTGGCAGAGAATTCCACAGACTCACCACTCTGTGTGTGAAGAAATGTTTTCTCATCTCGGTCCTAAAAGACTTCCCCCTTATCCTTAAGCTGTGACCCCTGGTTCTGGACTTCCCCAACATCGGGAACAATCTTCCCACCTCTCCAACCCCTTAAGAATTTTATATGTTTCTATAAGATCACCCCTCAGTCTTCTAAATTCCAGCGAGTATAAGCCTAGTCTATCCAGTCTTTCTTCATATGAAAGTCCTGCCATCCCAGGGATCAATCTGGTGAACCTTCTCTGTACTCCCTCTAAGGCTAGAATGTCTTTCCTCAGATTAGGAGACCAAAACTGTACACAATACTCCAGGTGCGGTCTCACCAAGGCCCTGTACGACTGCAGAGATCCTGAAACGTCAACCATTCCTTCTCTCCAGAGATGCTGCCTGACCCACTGAGTCACTCCAGCGTTTTGTGTCATGTTAGCTCAAGGTTCACGATCTGCCGTCTTTTCCGCCTCTGTTCATCTGTTTATTTGCCTCGTTGCTATTTCTGCCGTTTGCAGTCCCTCAAACAAAAACTTCATTGTTTTTGACACTTCAGGTCATGCAAGACAAAAGATTTTGCTTCACAGCGCAGAGCAGTCTACAGCTGGACTAATTACTGCTTGGTGATTATTGCAGCGTTAATAAAGGCAAATATCAATTTTCTGCGTATTACGGGGGATCATTTAAATCCACATTCTCCACGTTAGCAGAAAGCACTGCAGATGCACTAAAGGACTCTGGCATCATTATTACTGGCCTCCAGTTCACTTTTTATTCTCGACCATCCACTGTTAATTGAGTCAGTTGTGACATTGTCAATCTGATGTCATAGCATCTGGTCGATCGGGCCGATGCACAGAGTCTCTTGCCCAGGGTAGGTGAATCGAGGACCACAGGACGTAGGTTCAAGGTGAAGGGGAAAAGATTTAATAGGGATTTGAGGGGTGACTTTTTCACACAGAGGGTGGTGGGTGTATGGAACGAGCTGCCAGAGGAGGTAGTTGAGGCTGGGACTATCCCAACGTTTAAGAAACAGTTAGAAAGGTACATGGATCGGACAGGTTTGGAGGGATATGGACCAAACGCAGGCAGGCGGGACTAGTGTTGCTGGAACATGTTTGGCGGTGTGGGAAAGTTGGGCTGAAGGGCCTGTTTCCATCCTGTGTCACTCTATGACTCTGGGAGTAATGGACTGTGCTAATTTGCTTCCCTCGTGGTTCTCCCAACATGAACCTGAACATCTGGGAAAGGACGGATGGTGCTTCTGGTCGGGCCCCTTCTTCAGGTTCAGATGGTCTTCATTCCATTTCCCTCCACAAGTGGACAAGTAGGGCGGCACGGTGGCGCAGCGGTAGAGCTGCTGCCTCACAGCGCCAGAGACCCGGGTTCGATCCTGACTAAGGGCGCTGTCTGTACGGAGTTTGTACGTTCTCCCCGTGACCTGCGTGGGTTTTCTCTGAGATCTTCGGTTTCCTCCCACACTCCAAAGACGTGCAGGTTTGTAGGTTAATTGGCTCGGTATAAGTGTAAATCGCCCCCAGTGTGTGTAGGGTGGTGTTAGTGTGCGGGGGCCGCTGGTCGGCAGGGACTCGGTGGGCCGAAGGGCCTGTTTCCGCGCCGTATCTCTAAACTTAAGTTGCTGGCAGAGCCAATTTGTGGGTTGCTTGAGATTTCAGCATCTGCAGTTGGTCGTGTCTGAATAATGGAGATGATTTGCTGCATGTCAACATGGACACAGCCTTTCAGTTATAAGCTGAGTAATGTTAGGAAGGAATAACAATGAAAGGTGTAAAAAAAAAACACCATTTCATTTAGTGCCTGTAATTGCTCCTTGCTATCACTTACATGACTCACATGGTGCAAAGAAATGATCGTGGTTATATTTTATTCGTGCACACAATGGTATCAGAAACCTTTACTGGGTGGCACGTCGGTAGAGTTGCTGCCTTACGGCGCCAGAGACCCAGGTTCGATCCCGACTACGGGTGCTGTCTATAAGGAGCTTGTACGTTCTCCCCGTGACCCACGCGGGTTTTTCCTCCGAGATCTTCGGTTTCCTCCCATACTCCAAAGACGTACAGGTTGGTAGGTTTTTATTCACAAAATGCTGGAGTAACTCAGCAGGTCAGGCAGCATCTCGGGAGAGAAGGAATGGGTGACGTTTCGGGTCAATTGGCCTGGTTAATTGGCCTGGTACCAGGTTAATTCCCGGGATGGCGCGGGACTGACATATGATGAAAGAATGGATCGACTGGGCTTGTATTCACTGGAATTTAGGATGAGAGGGGATCTTATGGAAACATATAAAATTCTTCAGGGATTGGACATGCTAGATGCAGGAAAAATGTGCCCGATGTTGGGGGAGTCCAGAACCAGGGGTCACAGTTTAAAAATAAGGGGTTGGCCATTTAGGACTGAGATGAGGAAAATCTTATTCACCCAGAGAGTTGTGAATCTGTGGAATTCTCTGCCACAGAAGGCAGTGGAGGCCAATTCACTGGATGTATTCGAGAGAGAGTTAGATTTAGCTCTTAAGGCTAACGGAATCAATGGATATGGGGAGAAAGCAGGAACGGGGTACTGACTTTGGATGGTGGTTTTGGCTAGAAGGGCCGAATGGCCTACTCCTGCCTTGTGTTCTATGTTTCTAAATGTAAAATTGTCCCTAGTATGTGTAGGATAGTGTTAGTGTGTGGGGATCGCAGGTCAGCGCGGACTTGGTGTGCCGAAGGGCCTGTTTCCGTACTATCTCTCTAAACTAAACTAAACATGACTGAAGTCAACTCGACTTGATTCTTGGGCTCTCGTTCTATCTTGGCATGACTGTCATTAGTAGCCAATGCTTCTTTTATCCCCAGACAATGACCAAATTAAGTCCACAACACTCTCTTCTCTGGGGAAATCTCCGAAATTAAACCAGCACAAGGTTAGGATTTTAAGTGTGTGGACTACAAATTAGCCTTACAAGCTCTCCGGAGAGATTACTAATCTATACTCTAATTACAAGTACATGAAGTTTGTAATGCAACCTCTGTCGAGAAAGGCACATTACTTAGCTTTAGATGATCATAATATTGAGCGTTACTGGTGTGATTTTTAGATGCCGCTCTGATTTATTTGTTCCTGGCCCCTCAGTCCATTCACATAAGTGCCAGCTGTAAAGTGGCGGTGTTTAAAAAGTCTTTAGTTTTGCTTCTTTCTCCCTTATATTGTTGAGGAGCCTTATTGCAGTTTGACCTGTCATAGAGTCTTAGAGTCATATGGTGTAGAAACCAGGCCCTTTGGCCCAACTTTCCACACCGGCCAACATGTCCCAGCTACACTAGTCCCTCCTTGGTCCATACCCCTCCAAACCCGTCCTATCCATGTGCCCGACAAACTGTTTCTTAAACGATGGGAGTAATCCCAGCCTCAACTCCCTCCTCCGGTAGTTCGTTCCATGCACCCACCACCCTTTGTGTGAAAAAGTTACCCCTCAGATTCCTTTAAAATCTTTTCCCCTTCACCTTGAACCTATGTCCTGTGGCCCTCGATTCCCCTGCTCTGGGCAAGAGATTGCACCCCACTTGCCCCTCGCCACCCTGTGGATAGTTCTGATATGGAACTGACACTGGCTGAGTGGACATCCATTCTGAAGAGCTCGCTAAGGTACTGCAAATAGTAGTTAACAAGGTACAGGTCCACCATCGATTTTGCGGCCTTCAATAAATGTAAGGCTTTCTTTGCCTAGGAACAGGTGGACACTTGACTCCAGCACTTAGCGTCTTTTCCTTTTTGTGTGAGCAGCGTTTGCAGTTCCTTGCGCCTGCAGTCCGCGAGACGCCTGCAGTTTGCGCCTTGCAGCCCAACGCAACAAAACTCAATTTGCCCTGGAGGCTGATTTATTCCCTAGTCTGAAGAAGGGTCTCGACCCGAAACGTCACCCATTCTTTCTCTCCCGAGATGCTGCCCGACCTGCTGAGTTACTCCAGCACTTTGTGAATAAATACCTTCGATTTGTACCAGCATCTGCAGTTATTTTCTTACATTATTCCCTGGTACGTTGCGACGACGTTTTGTGCAAACCGTGGGCTAGAACTAACTGCCTGAGCTCCCACCAGGACAATATAAATGAGGTATAGTCACTCTGGCAGTGGGAAGTGCGTCACGGCTGTTAACGGCCTCTGTATTGTGCTGCGGCAGAGTTGAGCATCAGGATGCAACCAGGCCTCGGCCATCAATCTCTCCCTCTCTCTCCGCCGAATCCTGGCGGCTTCATTAACGCCGGCGTGCATAATCGAAAAAGATTGAAACCCAGAATAATTGAAAATAGGTGAAAATCCCCTGTTGATTCTGGTAATAAGCTGTGGGTTCACAAACTTGTGAAGGGGCCGCTTCATATTTTCAGATGCTGTTCCTTCATGGCAGCTTTCCTACAAAGGATTCCTCTGTGTGAAATGTTACGATGTCTTTGCAAATTACTGTTGTGGGTTTTAGTTTTGCTTTCGGCTAATGACGTGGTGCAGGCAGATACACAACAGCGCCGTTTAAAAGACGCTTGGACACGCAGGGAATGGAGGGATGGGGATCGTGCGTAGGCAGATAAACGTTGGTCATGGCATCGTGTTCGGCACGGACATTGTGGGCCGAAGGGCCTGTTCCTGTGCTGTACTGTCCGTTGTGTAGAATGGAACTGCAGTTGGTGGTTTACACCGAAGACAGGCATAAAATGCTGGGGTGACACAGCGGGACAGGCAGCTTCTCTGGAGAGAAGGAATGGGTGACATTTTGGGTCGAGACCCTTCTTTAGACTTCTGTAGTGCGTTCCTCCTGAGGTCTCGGACACATGAACCTCTCTAAGTAGATTAAATTGGACCGGGCATGCGTGCAATCTGTCTCAATGTACCTAGTTCTGGTATTGGGTCATTTTGATCTTGATGTCTGAGCACTGGTTTGTTGCAAAGCAGTGGGCAGTGCCCTGACACCACATGGATGCTGGCATGACATAGAAACATGGAAAATAGGTGCAGGAAGAGGCCACCAGGCCCTTCGAGCCAGGACTGCAATTCATTGTGATCATGGTGATCATACACAATCAGTAACCCGTGCCTGCCTTCTCCCCATATCCCGCTAGCCCCTAGAGCTCTATCTAACTCTCTTTTAAATTCATCCAGTGAGTTGGCCTCCACTGCCCTCTGTGGCAGAGAATTCCACAAATTCACAACTCTCTGGGTGAAAAAGTTTTTTCTCACCTCAGTTTTAAACGGCCTCCCCTTTATTCTTAGACTGTGGCCCCTGGTTCTGGACTCGCCCAACGTTGGGAACATTCTTCCTGCATCTAGCCTGTCCAGTCCTTTTATAATTTTATATGTTTCTATAAGATCCCCTCTCACCATTCTAAACTCCAGTGAATACAAGCCCAGTCTTTCCAATATTTCCTCATGTGACAGTCCCGCCATCCCGGGGATTAACCTCGGATGCTGGCAAGACATGGATGCTAGCATGACATGGATGCTGGCATGACATGGATGCTGGCATGACATGGATGCTGGCATGACATGGATGCTGGCATGACACGGATGCTGGCAAGACATGGATGCTAGCATGACATGGATGCTGGCATGACATGGATGCTGGTATGACATGGATGCTGGCATGACATGGATGCTGGTATGACATGGATGCTGGCATGACATGGATGCTGGCATGACATGGATGCTGGTATGACATGGATGCTGGCATGACACGGATGCTGGCATGACATGGATGCTGGCATGACATGGATGCTGGTATGACATGGATGCTGGTATGACACGGATGCTACATTTCGAGCTGCAGGAGGAAGCACCAGGAAAATAGGCAATAGAAACACAAGGAACTGCAGATAAGTTCATAAGTTATAGGAGCAGAATTCGGCCATTTGACACGTAGGGGTGGCGCAGCGGTAGAGTTGCTGCCTCACATCGCCAGAGACCCAGGTTCGATCCTGGCTACGGGTGCTTGCCTGTACGGAGTTTGTACGTTCTCCCCGTGACCTGTGTGGGTTTTCTCGGATCATCGGCTTTCTCCAACACTCCAAAGACGTGCAGGTTTGTAAATTTAATTGGCTTGCTATAAATGTAAAGATTGCCCCTAGTGTAGGATTGCGTTAATATGGGGGGATCGCTGGTCGGCACGGACTCGGTGGGCCGAAGGGCCTGTTTCCGCGCTGTATCTCTAAAACTAAACCAAACAAAGTCTACTCCGCCATTCAATCATGGTGGGTCTATCTTTCCCTCTCAACCCCGTTCTCCTGCCTTCTCCCCGTAACCTCTGACTCCCCTGCCAATCAAGAACCTGTCGATCTCCACGTTAAAAATACCCAAAGACATGGCCTCCACGGCCGTCTGTGCCAATGACTCCCGCAGATTCACCACCCTCTGGCTAAAGACCCTGCCAATCTCCGCTTTAAAAATAGCCTGTGAATAAGGTAATTGATTTAGTTGAAGCAATGGATCCCCAGTAAACGGTGATAAATTATCGCCTTCGATGCAAATAATGCAAAACAGAGTGTCCGACATAAGGGCCTGTCCCACTTAGGCGATCTTTTTGGCGACTGCCGGCGACTGTCAAAGTCGTAGCAGATCGCCGAACTTTTCTTTTCCCGACGACAATGACCACGACAATGACCACGACAATGACCACGACAATGACCACGACAATGACCACGACAATGACCACGACAGGTCGAGATTACGGCGTCTTCTGAAACATCGCGAAAATTCCCACGCTGTCAATGCTTCTCCGGCGTCCTAATTTCCGCTGAAATCACTGACAAGTCGGTAAGTCCTTGAGAGTTTTGAAATATAACATCTTGTATGGGTTACTTAAAAACCGAACATCACTCTAACAAGGCATAAACTGGATTGACTTCCAGTTTACTAATAGCAGTATTAAAAAAAAAAATTAAAAAGTGGTTAAGTGGATTTTTGTGAAAAGTGTGTGGGCATTCTTTGAAAATGTACGGGAGATGCATATCTGGTTTCTGGGTTGCATATCTGGGTTGGGAGCCCACTTTAAATGTAATGGCTGATGGCCATAAACATCGCGAAAATTCCCACGCTTACCTGACCGTCAAACTGTTGCCTCCAATCTACCTGTCAAATGTCCTGACGGTAAGTAAATTGGTTAAACACAAGCATTTTATGGTATTTGGAAATGACTTTACTAATTTTAATATTATGTGCTTCTAATTGCATCTAAGAGAACCTAGCAAACCTGGGGACAGCATGCGACAGCGCCCGCAATAAGCAACGATACCTGGCGACAAGCCGGCTGTCGTCGAGAAATTTCAAACCGGATGATTTCTCAGTGATGCGCCGAGATCCACTACGATTCTTGGAAGACTCCTCACGATCATGCCCGCGACACCCGGCGAACTGTCGGCGACAGCCTAGTCACCGGCAGTCGCCTTAAAATCACCTAAGGTGGGACAGGCCCTTAAATCCTGTCTTCTGTTGATAATAATTATTTATTTATTTTGGAGTGTGTGCTTACAAGAATTTAAATCACCAATAATTTTGAAGTGGCCAAAGTTAGCCAGGCACAGCAGAGAAGATACTGTTGAGAAAATGTTCACACTGATGAGATGATCTGACTTCAATTACTTTGCATGAATCATGGATTGCATCTGCCACCGTTGCCTCTGTGATCACACTCTTGCCAACGTCTTGGACGTTTGGGAGTCCAGGTTTTCAAGCTGGAGGCTGGCAATTAGATTCCAGGCCAACGCTTCAGTGAGCTGCACATCGGAGAAAGCAGCCTTGGTCCTTCGCTGGCGCCTGGGGTCAAAGGTTGGAGAGATCACATGGTGACGCTCCATCCCAACCTCACTCCAAAGTCCTGGCCAATACTTAACAAAGATCACCGAATTATTGATCAAGAGGCAGCGGGTACACCCGCTAACTGACCGCGCCTGAGACCCGCGTTCCATCCTGACCTCGGGTCAGCTGTCTCGTACAGAGGTTTTGTAGGTTAATGGTGCAGGAAAAAAAACAAAACTGCAGATGCTGGTTTAAATCGAAGGTAGGAACAAAATGCTGGAGTAACTCAGCGGGTCAGGCAGCATCTCTGGAGAGAAGGAATGGGTGACACCAGAGACCCGGGTACGATCCCGACCTTGGGTACCGTAAGAAAATAACTGCAGATGCTGGTACAAATCGAAGGTATTTATTCACATGCTGGGGTAACTCAGCAGGTCAGGCAGCATCTCAGGAGAGAAGGAAAGGGTGACGTTTTGGGTCGAGACCCTTCTTCAGTCTGAAGAAGGGTCTCGACCCGAAACGTCACCCATTCCTTCTCTTCTGAGATGCTGCCTGACCTGCTGAGTTACTCCAGCATGTGAATAAAGACCTCCGACCTTGGGTACGGTCTGTATAGAGTTTAGATTTTTTAGATTTAGAGATACAGCGCGGAAACATGCCCTTCGGCCCACCGAGTCCGCGCAGCCCAGCGATCCCCGCACACTAACACTATCCTACACACACTAGGGACAATTTTTACATTTACCCAGTCAATTAACCTACAAACCTGTACGTCTTTGGAGTGTGGCAGGAAACCGAAGATCTCGGAGAAAACCCACGCAGGTCACGGGGAGAACGTACAAACTCCATACAGATGGCGCCTGTAGTCAGGATCGAACCTGAGTCTCCGGCGCTGTATTCGCTGTAAGGCAGCAACTCTACCGCTGCGCCACCGTGTCGCCGTTTGCACGTTCACGCTGTGACTAGGTGTGTTTCCTCCGGGTGCGGGTTTGTAGGTTAATTGGCCCTCTGTAGATTACCCCTCGTGTGTAGGCAGTGGATGTGAAAGTAGGTTAACGTAGAACTAGTGCGAACGGGTGATCGCAGGTCTTCAGTCTGAAGAAGGGTCTCGGCCCGAAACGTCACCCATTCCTTCTCTCCAGAGAAGCTGCCTGTCCCGCCGAGTTACTCTGGTATTTTGTGTCTGCACACTTTTTTCTTGTGTCAGTGTTTGTATCCTCTCCGCTGTTCCAGTGTCGTCCCACATTGCAAGGATGTGCCGGTCGGTAGATTGCGACTCCACCTTTAATCCCTAGATCCCTCTGCTTTACAACACTCCCTAGAGCCTGGCCATTCACTGTGTGGGTGGACAGGTGCAAGTTCAATACTAGGAGATGACGTGTCTGGAACTTGTTTTGCAAGATTCTCATGATCTGTGTAGGTCTTGCCCAATGTTAGACGTCCCAAAATGCAACACCTCACGTTTCTCTGTATTAAATTCCATCAACCGTTCCTCCGCCCACCTGGCCAATCGATCCAGATCCTGCTGCAATCTTTCACAACCATCCTCACTCACTATCTGCAAAACCACCCACTTTTGTATCATCAGCAAACTTGCTAATCTTGCCCTGTATGTTCTCGTCCAAATCATTGGTGTAGATGACAAACAGTAACGGGCCCAGCACCGAACCCTGAGGCACACCACTAGTCACAGGCCTCCAGTCCGAGAAGCAACCTTCCACCATTACCCTCTGCTTCCTTCCATGGAGCTGTACTTGATTAGTACGGATGTCGGAGGTTATGGGGACAAGGCAGGAGAATAGGGTGAGGAGGAAAAGATAGATCAGCCATGATTGAATGGCGGAGTAGACTTGATGGGCCGAATGGCCTAGTTCTTCTCCTATCACGATCTTATGAAGCCAATTTGCTATCCATTCAGCGATCTCTCCTTGGATCCCATGCGATCTAACCTTCCAGAGCAGCCCACCATGCAGAACCTTGGTGATCTCCTCAATCTCCTGAGGATGTAGAGGTGGTAACTGGAGGCTTGATGGTTAGCATGGACTCGGGTGGGCTGAAGGGCCTACCTTCCAAGCTGTATGATGCTGTGACACTGGAGAGTTGTGAATTTGCGGCATTCTTTGCCATAAAAGGCAGCGGAGGCCGATTCACTGGGTGAATTTAAAAGAGAGTTAGATAGAGCTCTAGGGGCTAGCGGAATCAGGGGATATGGGGAGAAGGCAGGCACGGGTTACTGATTGTGGATGATCAGCCATGATCGCAATGAATGGCGGTGCTGGCTCGAAGGGCCGAATGGCCTCCTCCTGCACCTATTTTCTATGTTTCTATGTTGTGCAGGTGTCCAAAATGCCAGTCAGTTATTAATTAACCTTCAAGCTAAATACCAATTGTGCTTCCCAAATCTGAATTGCAGATGATGCACAACACTCCAGCAAGAGCAATGGGCGGCAGGTGACTAATTCACAGTTGCTAAATATAATGTAATAGTTGGCTCGCAATGTGATTATGGATGTATAATCCGTTTGAAGAGTCCAGATGCTGACATTAAGCCAGGAGAGGAATGTCTGAACGCTTTATTAATGGCACTCGGAACATAAGATGAGGCTGCTGACTCACCTGCACTGGGATGTTCTGCCAAGAGCCTCGGGCGGAGAGAGAGAGAGAGAGAGAGAGGGAGAGAGAGAGAGAGAGAGAGAGAGAGAAGTCGACCTTAGATAGACACGAAATGCTGGAGTAACTCAGTGCGACAGGCGGCATCTCTGGAGAGAAGGAAAGGGTGACGTTTTGGGTCGAGACTCTTCTTCAGACGCTAATTCGACCTTGCTTGCTGTCTGTATTAAATGACTGAATAAAGAAGGAGGCTTGTTTAGTTTAGGAAGGAACAAACTGCAGATGCCGGTTTAAACCGAAGACAGACACAAAATGCTGGAATAACTCAGCAGAACAGGCAGCATCTCTGGAGAGAAGGAATGGGTGACTTATATATATATATATGATCTATATACACCGAACAGCCAAAACATTACGACCTGATGAGCCAAAACATTATGACCACCTGCCTAATATGCTGTTGGTCCTCCGTGTGCAGCCCTATACGCAGCAGGGTGCGATGCACTGTGTATTGTGACACATTCCTCCCGTGACCACCATTAATATATCCCTCCTCGGACCACTGTCGGTGGCTTGTGCCACAGTAGACTTTCTGTCGGTTCGGACCAGACGGGATAGCCTTCGTTGCCCTCGCTCATCGATGAGCCTTGGGCGCCCAACACCCTGTCTGTCGCCGGTTTGTGGTTTGTCCCTCCTCGGACCACTGTCGGTAGGTACTCACCACTGCTGACCGGGAGCACCCCACAAGCCTTACCGTTTCAGAGATGCTCTGACCCGGTCGTCTGGCCATAACAATTTGGCCCTTGTCAAAGTCGCTCAGGTCTTTACCCCTGCCCATTTCTCCTGCATCCAACACATCAACTTCAAGTTCACTTGCTCACTTGCTGCCTAATATATCCCACCCCTTGACAGGTGCCATTGTAACAAGATAATCAATGTTATTCACTTCGCCTGTCAGTGGTCGTAATGTTTTGGTTCATTGGTGTATATGAGATTATATATATATATATATATATATATATATATATATATAAGTGTGTGTATGTGTGATCTACATATATAATCTACACACACACACCTATATATATATATATATATATGTGTGTGTGTGTGTGATCTACATATATATATATGTCTGAAGAAGGGTCTCGACCCAAAACGTCACCCATTCCTTCTCTCCTGAGGTGCTGCCTGACCTGCTGAGTTACTCCAGCATTTTGTGAATAAATACCTTCGATTTGTACCAGCATCTGCAGTTATTTTCTTACACTATATATATATATGTGATCTACACATATATATAAACTACACACACATATATATGTGATATATATGATATATACACACACATATATATGACCTACGCATATATATGATCTAATATATATATATGTATGATCTATGTAAAGATGGATATATATATATATATATGGATGTATATACATATATATATGTGTGTGTGTGTGTGTGTGTGTGTGTGTGTGTGTGTGTGTGTGTGTGTGTGTGTGTGTGTGTGTGTGTATTTGTGAGTATGTGTATATGTATACATAAACACACACGCACACATGCGTACACTAAAACCCCAGTAATAGTGCAATAATAACAGTACAGGTGACAATATGAACTGTAATCTGGGGCCACTGTAACTCAAACACCACTCAGTAGTACCATTCCGATTCTCCAAGTGCGACTTTTCAGTTTAACTGCTGACTGAAGTGACAGCACAGACAGAGAATAATGTGACTTGCCAGCCTTATTCACCAAATACCACCTGAATTCTGACAAAGTGCCTGCAGTTCTAGAATTTATTTCAAGACGTGTGTGAGTTACCCTCTGATACTCATACATTCGTGCCCATACTCCTCGTTATACAGTTAAATGGATTTTTAATGTCCTCATATTTCTACTTTTGGCAGATTTCTGTTCCAAAAGCTTTGTTATTTGAAGCTAGAAATCCTGTCCTAAACATATTTATTTATTATAATTTTGTGTTATTTTTATATTATTTGTTAATGTACCTCCAGATTCAGGGACAGTTTCTTCCCGGCTGTTATCAGGCAACTGAGCCCCCCTACCACAACCAGAGAGCAGTGCTGAGCTACTATCTACCTCATTGGTGACACTCGGGTCATCTTTAATCAGACTGTACTGGACGTTACTTTGCAGTAAACGTTATTCCCTTTATCATGTATCTGTACACTGTGGACACCTCGATAGTAATCATGTGTTGTCTTGCTGTTGACAGCTTAGCACGCAACAAAAAAGCTTTTCACTGTATCTCGCTCGGTACACGTGACAATCAACTAATCAAAAATAACCTAAACTGTTATATATATTTATTTATTTCTATCCTGCTTTCCCAGCGTAACCTGAAAGTAATTTGAGTGGCGCAGCGGTAGAGTAGCTGCCTTATAGCGCCAGAGACCAAGGATCGATCCTGACTACGGGTGCTGTCTGTGTGGAGTTTGTACATTCTCCCTGTGACCTGCGTGGGTTTTCTCCGGGTGCTCTGGTTTCGTCCCACGCTCCAAAGACATGCAGGTTTGTAGGTTAATTGCCTTCGGTGTAATTGTCAATTGTCCCCAGTGTGTGTAGGATAGTGTTAGTGTGCGGGGATCGCTGGTCGGCGCGGTCTCGGTGAGGAGGGGGGCCTGTTTCTGCGCCGTAACTCTAAACTATGTCAAGTTTTTTACATCGCTGGTAATTGTCTAATTTTTCAATTTAAAGCCTTTTGAGTTTCTCTAATCTCTTCCCTATGCTGTCCACTTTATCATTGAGATTAGCCAAGTTGTTCTTCCCCGTTGTCTCCAGTGTAAGGATTTTGTGGTTGCTAGTATTAGGAATTGTAAAGATGCTCTTAGACTGAAACGTGCGGCGTAGGTTTACTAGGTTAATTCCCGGAATGGCGGGACTGTCATATGTTGAAAGACTGGAGCGGCTAGGCTTGTATACACTGGAATTTAGAAGGATGAGAGGAGATCTTATCGAAACGTATAAGATTATTAAGGGGTTGGACACGTTAGAGGCAGGAAACATGTTCCCAATGTTGGGGGAGTCCAGAACAAGGGGCCACAGTTGAAGAATAAGGGATAGGCCATTTAGAACTGAGATGAGGAAAAACTTTTTCAGTCAGAGAGTTGTAAATCTGTGGAATTCTCTGCCTCAGAAGGCAGTGGAGGCCAATTCTCTGAATGCATTCAAGAGAGAGCTGGATAGAGATCTTAAGGATAGCGGAGTCAAGGGGTATGGGGAGAAGGCAGGAACGGGGTACTGATTGAGAATGATCAGCCATGATCACATTGAATGGTGGTGCTGGCTCGAAGGGCCGAATGGCCTACTCCTGCACCTATTGTCTATTGTCTATTGACCCTCGGTATCTTCTGCTGGAATCATAGAACAAGGAAACAGGCCCTTCGGCCCAACTAGCCCATGCCGTCCAACAGGTCCCATCTACACCAGTCCCACCTGCCTGCGTTTGGCCCATATCCCTTAAACCCATCCCATCCATCTACCATCCGTGTACATGGTTAGCACGCAACAAAGGCTTTTCATCGCACCTTGGTACCAGTGACAATAAATAAACTAAACTATAAACTAAACTAATCTAAACTACCCATCTAAATGTCTTTTTAACATTGCCATACTACCTGCCACAACTACCTCCTCCGGCAGCTCGTTCCATACACCCACCACCCTTTGTGTGAAAAAGTTACACCTCAGTTTCTTATTAAATCTTCCCCCCCCCCCCCCCCTCACCTTAAGTCTATGTCCTCTGGTTTTCGATTCCACTACTCTGTGCCAGAGACTCTGTGCGTCGACCCGATCTATTCCTCTCACCAAAATTAAATTTGCAACGCTTTCTTTCGCCTTGGCTTAAGGCATTCTTCATTTGCAGGATGCGGTTTTAATGTAATTCCTCTTTGCAGCCTAGCTCTGTTTAGTGTCGGGCGCTATTACTTCCATCGGCTGTGGCAAGGAGACAAGTGCCTCGGCCGTTAACGTATTAGGAGAGAATCCAATATCCCGAATGAAATTGGGAGAGGGTGACATCGCATCACATCACACTTGCTCTCGAAAAGAGCCCTTAAGTGCACTCGAAAGTAATAAAGGACAATTGAATCTGCCCCTGCAAGTTTGGGGAGAACACAGCATTGAATTGCAGAGCATTTTCAGCACAGAAATATGCCCTTTGGCCCCAAGATCTTCATGCTGGCATCTGAAGCTCATTTGCTTTCTCGGTCTGTGGGGGTTTCCATGCATTGCTAAAGGTTTTGCAAGAAGGCACCGCAGATGCTGGCTCATACTGGAAATAGGCACAAAGTGCTGGAGGAGTTCAGTGGGTCAGGCAGCATCTCTGGAGGAAAAGGACAGCTCGGAACCTCAGGCTCAAGAAGGGTTTCCCGCCCGAAACATCACCCATCCTTTGTCTCCAGACTTGCTCAAGCTTTTAGACGGACACCAAAAGCTGGAGTAACTCAGCGGGTCAGGCAGCATCTCCAGAGAAAAGGAATAGGTGACGTTTTTGGGGTCATAGAAACATAGAAAATAGGTGCAGGAGGAGGCCATTTGGCCCTTCGAGCCAGCACCGCCATTCATTGTGATCATTCACAATCAGTAACCTGTGCCTGCCTTCTCCCCACATCCCTTGATTCCACTAGCCCCTAGAGCTTTATCTAACTCTCTTTTAAATTCATCCAGTGAATTGGCCTCCACTGCCCTCTGCGGCAGAGAATTCCACAAATTCACAACTCTCTGCGTCAAAAGTTTTTTTTTCTCACCTCAGTTTTAAATGGCCTCTCCTTTATTCTTAGACTGTGTGGCCCCTGGTTCTGGACTCCCCCAACATTGGGAAAGTTTTTCCTGCATCTAGCTTGTCCAGTCCTTTTATAATTTTACACGAAGGCCCTTCTTCAGACTGAGAGTCAGGGGAAGGGGAAATGAGAGATATCAAAGGTACATACAGTAGAACAAATGAATGAAAGATGCGCAAAAAGGCAATATTGATACAGGAAAGGTGGAGCCCACAATGGTCCTTCTCTGGAGAAAAGGAATAGGTGACGATTTGGGTCGAGACCTTTCTTCACCTATTCCTTCTCTCCAGAGATGCTGCCTGAGTCCTGCTGAGTTACTCCAACTATTTGTGTCTGTCTTTAGCCTTGGTACAGACTTTGTGGGCTGAAAGGCCAGTTCTTATGCTGCACTGTCCTATATTCTAAGGAAACCCAGTGCTTGGAGTGAGATGAATCGTGTCCCATTTAAACTGTTTTAATCCTGTCAATAACTAGAGAGTGGTCCTGACCTAACATCTACCTCATTGGAGACCCTTGGACTATCTTTAATTAGACTTTACTGGACTTTCTCTTGCACTAAACGTTACTCCCTTGATCCTGCATCTGTACACTGTGGGTAGCTTGATTGTAATCATGTACAGTCTTTCCGCTAACTGGAAAGCAGGCACCAAAAAAGCTTTTCACTGTAGCTCTATACATGTGACAAACTTAACTGAACTAAGCCTCGTTTGAGTTTGATTTTAGTCTTCGAGATACAGCGTGGAAACAGGCCCTTCGGCCCACCGAGTTTGCGTCGACCAGCGATCCCCGCACACTAACACTATCCTGCACACACTGGGGACAATTTATAATTATGCCAAGCCAAATAACCCGCAAACCTGCACGTCTTTGGAGTGTGGGAGGGAAGCGAAGATCCCGGAGAAAACCCACGCAGGACATGGGGAGAATGTACAAACTACGTACAGACAGCACCCGCGGTCGGGATCGAACCCGGGTCTCTGACGCTGTGAGGCAGCAACTCTACCGCTGCGCCACCGTGCCGCTCCAAACTAAAGCTAAACTAATTTTGTACCCATAGATGTTAAGGTTCTATCCGTGCTATCAGACAACAAACCATGTTTGTCACCTTATGAAAGTAACGATACCTTTTTGTTCACGCAGGCGGGAGTGGGAGAGCAACCCCGAGTCTGGCTACATACTCGCTGTCCCTCGTGGTCCCACTCAAAGGTCCGATCCAAAGCCCTGCTTATTTATACCGGGGGGGGGGGTGGGGAATGTCCCATACCTATTTCATCATCAGCACCTTTGAAACAAAGCCCCTCGTGTTTGGACATACCCGGACATGCTTCTCTGCACTTACACTTTTAACCCTTTCAGTCCTGAAACTCTTTCATAGAGACCCTTATCTCCCTGCATTACTGCAATGCATGCACAGAAATGCCGGTGGAAAAATTGTTCCTAGCCGCAAGTCCTTGACTTGGTTTATTGCTATTGAGGTCGTGCAGCGTAGGTTTACTAGGTTAATTCCCGGAATGGCGGGACTTTCATATGTTGAAAGACTGGAGCGACTAGGCTTGTATACACTGGAATTTAGAAGGATGAGAGGAGATCTTATCGAAACATATAAGATTATTAAGGGGTTGGACACGTTAAAGGCAGGAAACATGTTCCCAATGTTGGGGGAGTCCAGAACAAGGGGCCACAGTTTAAGAATAAGGGGTAGGCCATTTAGAACTGAGATGAGGAAAAACTTTTTCAGTCAGAGAGTTGTGAATCTGTGGAATTCTCTGCCTCAGAAGGCAGTGGAGGCCAATTCTCTGAATGCATTCAAGAGAGAGCTGGATAGAGCTCTTAAGGATAGCGGAGTCAGGGGGTATGGGGAGAAGGCAGGAACAGGGTACTGATTAAGAATGATCAGCCATGATCACATTGAATGGCGGTGCTGGCTCGAAGGGCCGAATGGCCTCCTCCTGCACCTATTGTCTATTGTCTATTGTCTATTGTCTATTAACGTTTTCCTTAGCAATTCGATCATCGGTGTTGTGAATTTTTAGGTGGTGGCGTTGTCAGCTCTAACAGCTCCCTGTGGTAAAGTTAGGGTAATCTCTGGAAATTGTCGTTGGGGCCATGCCAAACTTAATAATTAATTTTTGAGAACCAGCATTCAAATCCAGCGATGAGATAGATCGATATGTCAAAATATTTTTTCTTTCTACAGCTGGGACCAGTTTTATTGCAATGAAGTTAGTTGGAGAATACCCTGTTTGAAAGGAGGGCACGTTGTATATACATCTATATACTAAAACTCTCGTTTGTTTTTCCTGTTTGTGACTGAACTTCTGCCAAAACGGTACACGATAGCGCGACAATTTTAGGCCCACCTTACTCACCAATGTCACTTTGGTGATAATGCAAGTAGTTTTATTGAAATCGGTGTTATATTTTTAAAGTTATTCACATTTTTAAGTTTACAAGGAGGGGAGGGGGAGGGGAGGAGGGAAGGAGGGGGGAAGGGGGAAGGGGGGAGTGGGGGAGAAGGGAGAGGGGAGGAGGGGGTTGAGGAGAGAGGGGAGAGGGAGGACAGGGTGCTGCACCAATGCAGGAGAGGTTTGGGCCCAACGGGTCCACTTGGTCTTAATGTATTAAATGCGGAGAGGATGTTTCCACTAGTGGGAGAGTTTAAGACCAGAGGGCACAGCCTCAGAATAAAAGGTCGTACCTTTAGGAAGGAGGATGAGGAGGAATTTCTTCAGTCAGCGGGAGGTGAATCTGTGGAATTATCCTGTATCTGCACACTAATAATGGCTTGATTGTAATCATGTACAGTCTCTCCGCGGACTGGAAAGCACGCAACACGAGCTTTTCACTGTACCTCGGTACACGTGACAATAAACTAAACTGAAATTGAGTCCCTCCCATGCTGAAGAGAGTGCTGGGGTTATCCTCTGATGGTGAATAGATTTTACATCCATATTTATGGTGTGGTATGAATCCTCCAGGTGATATATATATATATTTTGTTTGCTTGTTTTACTTCAAAAAATCCTTCTATTCTTGCCAGCTTTTTACTTCCAACGCTTTTCCTCGTTTGGCTGCTTCCCATTTCTTCTGAACCCGCCCCATATTTCATAGGGTTTGTTTACAAAGCTCTGACTCTTCAGGGCAGTTGGAACTTCATATCAGCGCAGCTTGTGAGGAGCTGTTCTGACATTTAATGAGGTTTTTCTGCAGGGGTGTTTGTAGCGCTGACCAATCCAAACCAATGCCTTGAGGTGCTGTAGAGACAAGCTCATGAAAGGATGTTTACTTTCGTCTGTAGGCTTTAGAGATACAGCGAAGAAACCAAGTCCACGCCGACCAGCGATCAAGGTGAAGGGGAAAAGATTTAATAGGAATCTGAGGGGTAACTATTTTCACACAAAGGGTGGTGGGTGTATGGAACGAGCTGCCGGAGGAGGTAGTTGAGGCAGGGACTATTGCAACATTTAAGAAACAGTTAGACGGGTACATGGATAGGACAGGTTTGGAGGGATATGGACCAAACGCAGGCAGGTGGGAATAGTGTAGCTGGGAAATGTTGGCCGGTGTGTGGGCAAGTTGGGCCGAAGGGCCTGTTTCCACGCTGTATCACTCCTTAACTCTATGACACCCCGTACACTAGCACTATCCTACAATTTCTACCGAAGCCAATTAACCTACAAACCTGCACGTCTTTGGAGTGGAAGATGGTGCCAGGACTCGAGAACCTGAGCTGTGGGGAGAGGTTGAGCAGGGTAGGACTCTATTCCCTGGAGCGCAGGAGGATGAGGGGTGATCTTATAGAGGTGCACAAAGTCATGAGAGTTGCCAACTTTCTAAATAAGGGACAAAAATGGACAAATAAAAGACAAAAGGTGACGTCACCGCCCCGCGCCCCACGTGACCTCACCCAGCCAGCGGCCACGTGCTCCCGCTCCACCAATGGCGGCCACCCGGGCTGGGAGGCGGGTTGCTACGCAACTTCCGTTTGGCGAACACACTCGGCCCTGCTCCCTGAACATATTCCGTAAACCTACACTGTCCTGGCCTACAGTGCCCCCCCCGGGCCTACAGTGTCCGGGCCGATAGTGCCCCCTGGGCTTAATTTTTAGATTTAGAGATACAGCGCGGAAACAAGCCCTTCGGCCCACCGAGTCCGCGCCGCCCAGCGATCCCCGCACATTAACACTATCCTACACCCACTAAGGACAATTTTTACATTTACTCAGTCAATTAACCTACATACCTGTACGTCTTTGGAGTGCGGGAGGAAACCAAAGATCTCGGAGAAAACCCACGCAGGTCACGGGGAGAACGTACAAACTCCGTACAGACGGCGCCCGTAGTCAGGATCGAACCTGAGTCTCCGGCGTTGCATTCGCTGTAAAGCAGCAACTCTACCGCTGCGCCACCGTGCTCCTCGCCCGCCCCCTCCCCTGACATCAGTCTGAAGAAGGGTCTCGACATCAGTCTGAAGAAGGGTCTCGACATCAGTCTGAAGAAGGGTCTCGACCCGAAACGTCACCCATTCCTTCTCTCCCGAGATGCTGCCTGACCCGCTGAGTTACTCCAGCATTTTAGTGCCCACCTTCGATTTAAACCGCCATCTGCAGTCTCATTTCCCTACAGTCACACTGCTGACCTGTTATCTCGTCTAATGGCAGCTTGCAGTTTGCCTTGTAAACTGGGTAAACACCATCGCTCCATGCGAGCTTTATCAAGCCTGATGCATATCTTGACTGATCACCATTTTATGCTGTGGCGCTGGAGATTCACTGGGTAGTTAGTGTTCCTAGGTAGATTCATGAGTATCCCGCGTGACCGATTTTGTTTTTTACTGCCTTGTAAAAGTGTCAACTGCCTGGAAATTTTAGGATGCGTGTAACCTGTGGCACGACTGGTTGTTTTAGGCAATAGACAATAGGCAATAGGTGCAGGAGTAGGCCATTAGGCCCTTCGAGCCAGCACCGCCATTCAATGTGATCATGGCTGATCATTCTCAATCAGTACCCCGTTCCTGCCTTCTCCCCATACCCCCTGACTCCGCTATCCTTAAGAGCTCTATCTAGCTCTCTCTTGAATGCATTCAGAGAATTGACCTCCACTGCCTTCTGAGGCAGAGAATTCCACAGATTCACAACTCTCTGACTGAAAATGTTTTTCCTCATCTCCGTTCTAAATGGCCGACCCCTTATTCTTAAACTGTGACCCCTTGTTCTGGACTCCCCCAACATTGGGAACATGTTTCCTGCCTCTAGCGTGTCCAACCCCTTAATAATCTTATATGTTTCGATAAGATCCCCTCTCATCCTTCTGAATTCCAGTGTATACAAGCCTAGTCGCTCCAGTCTTTCAACATATGACAGTCCCGCCATTCCGGGAATTAACCTAGTTTTTGTGTGCTACAAAAATTCGCGGGAGAGGCATTGCATCGGAAGCACTCGGACGCTGCGCTGTCCTAAAGTGAGCTCCTTGTGTGAATCACTACCAAGGGGGTTGCCAACTATCTCACTCCCAAATAAGGGACAAGGGGTGACGTCACCGACCTGCGCCCCACGCTACCTCACCCAGCCAGCGTCTGCACCACCCTGTCTCAGCATCGACCCACTGTGGCCTTGGCACCACTGTTGTTCCTCTGCATCATTTGATTTTGTGTTATCATGGCCTGGGCTACTTAACAATGGGAGCGGCACGCTGGCGCAGCGGTAGAGTTGCCGCCTCACAGCTCCAGAGACCCGGGTTCCATCCTGGCTACGGGTGCTGTCTGTACGGAGTTTGTATGTTCTCCCCGAGACCTGCGTGGGTTTTCTCCGGGCGCTCCGGTTTTCTCCCACACTCCAAAGACGTACAGATTTGTAGGTTAATTGCCTTTGGTAAAATATTGTAAATTGTCCCTAGCGTATGGCAGTGCTAGTGTACGCCGTGATCGCTGGTCGGCGCGGACTTGGTGGGCCGAATGGCCTGTTTCCACTCTGTGTCTCTAAAGTAGAAAGTCTATCGTCGAACAAGGTCCGAAGAGGGGTCTCGATCCGAAACGTCACCTGTTCCTTCTCTCCAGAGATGCTGCCTGTCCTCCTGAGTTACTCCAGCCTTTTGTGTCTAACTTTGGTTTCCACCAGCCTCTGCAGTTCCTTCCTACACTGATAGTTTCCTGTTGTTGTTGGGTGCACTGTGCCTGGAAATGCTGCAGCAAGTGAGAATCCCATGGCTCTGGTTTACATTTGGTGCTCATGCCAAACACTCTTGGTTCTCGAGCATTCTCCATTATTTACTCCACTTGCAGAAGCTGTGTGCTCTTTGCAGTACTCTCTTGTGGAATCAAAGGAAATCACTAGGACTGACATGGATCTCAGTTCTTAGGAGACAAGTCCCTCTCTAAAGTAGCTGAAAATTTGATGTTCCTGCATGCGTCTCTGATGGTGAATTAACCTTCACAGATTAGCAAACCATAAGGTTCCAAATCTAATTTGACGTCTGTGCCCTGCAGTTTTCTTTGCTATTTTGCACATTTATATTTCAAATTCTGCCTTGATCACGTATCGTTCAATGTTTCTTTTCACACGACATTTAATGTTTCCAGAAATCTGTGTTTTTTTCTAACCTGCTTTGAAGTTAGCATGATTTCTTCATCGTCATAAACTGCCTGTTCAGCTTGAGAATGTCAAAATTACCAAATGGAAGAAATCCCATTGAACTGGGAACCATTAGCAGCGTGACAGAAAGTCGGAATCTCTGATCACAAGGGTTGCTAGATCCTTCTGCCTCACAGCGCCAGGGACCCGGGTTAGATCCCGACTTCGGTTGCTGTCTGCGTGGAGTTTGCACGTTTCCCCTGTGACCGCTTGAGATCCCCCTCCCACATCCCAAAGATGTGCGGGTTTGTTCGTAAGTCCATAAGTGATAGGAGCAGAATTAGGCCATTCGGCCCATCGTCTACTCCGCCATTCAATCATGGCTGATCTATCTCTCCCACTCAACCCCATTCTCCTGCCTTCTCTCCATAACCCCTGACACCCGTACTAATCAAGAATCTATCTATCTCTGCCTTAAAAATATCCACTGACTTGGCCTCCACAGCCTTCTGCGGCAATGAATTCCACAGGTTCACCACCCTCTGGTGAAAGAAATTCCTCCTCATCTCCTTCTTAAAGGAACGCCCTTTAATTCTGAGGCTGTGGCCTGTGGTCCGAGACTCTCCCACTAGTGGACACGTGCTCTCCACATCCACTCTATCCGGGCCTGCCACTGTTCGAGCAAGTGTAAAGTAAAGAAGAGGGGGAAGTTTTGTCCGAGGCAATGTGTGAGCTGCATCTGAGCCTGAATATTCATATGTTGAATAATATCACGCGGTGACAATCCTTCTGCTAATTACGTGCCGCAATCATTTTGAGTCATGACATTACAAGAGGTTATAAACTGTAACACCCCGTGTTAATCACTGAAGGCTGGCATATTTAGTACTGATGTCACCAGGGCAGTATCAGCTCGATCTCCTGGTGTGAATCATGCCATCACAGTGTGGCCAGGTGCCAGCACGCCAACCAAATGCCAGGCACAGCTGGTGACCCATTTAGCTTAGTTTAGAGATACGGCGCGGAAACAGGCCCTTCGGCCCACCGAGTCTGCGCCGACCAGCGATCCCCGCACACTAACACCGTCCTACACACACACACACACACACACACACGGGGACAATTTACACTTACACCAAGCCAATTAATATACAAACCTGTACGTCTTTGGAGTGTGGGAGGAAAGCGAAGATCTTGGAGAAAACCCACGCTGGTCGCGGGGAGAACGGACAAACTCCGTACAGACAGCGCCCGTAGTCGGGATGGAACCCGGGTGTCTGGCGCTGCAGGTGGTGTAAGGCAGCAACTCTACCGGAATAGGCTTGATGGTCTGAATGGCCTCATTCTGTTCCTATCACATCTCAACTTATGAACATAAATAGATGGTTTTGCATAGGTATAACTCATGAGTAGATAGGAGTTGATAGGTAATCAAGCCTTAATCGGTACGAGCAAAATCCAAAAAATGCAAATTCTCAAACTCCCTTTGGTCTGGGCCCTGATACCTTCTTGCACCACTGTGGCATGCAAATCCATGCCAGAGAGCGATACAGCGTGGAAACAGGCCCTTCGGCCCAACTTGCCCGCTCCGGCCAACATGTCCCAGCCTACCCTGGACCCACCTGCCCGCGTTTGGCCCACATCCCTCCAAATCTGTCCTATCCATGTACCTCTCTAACTGTTTCATAAACGTTGGGATAGTCCCAGCCTCAACTACCTCCTCTGGCAGCTCGTTCCATACACCCACCGCCCTCTGTGTGAAAAGGTTTCCCCTCAGATTCCAATTAAATCTTTTCCCCTTCACCTTAAATACATGTCCTCTGGTCCTCGATTCACCTACTCTGGGCAGTATACTCTGTGCATCTACCCGATCTATTCCTCCCACAGTTTTTTTCAGTGTACAGTGAAAAGCTTTGTTTCGCAGGCTTTCCAAATGAGTCAGATATTTTATGCATGAATACAATCAAGTTAAATGCAAATACAATAGGTAGAGCAAGGTGGAAGATACAGAACGCAGATTATAGTAGGTCTTGGCATGTCTTCTGGCAGTTGGTACCTTTAACTGTGTTTGTATTTTATCTGATTATTAACATTACGGAGCAAAATCAATAGCCTTCCGCGCTGGTCATTCGAGGACAAGGTGGACAAGATGTGTTTATCCAATTCTTTGCTGGTGATGAGGCTACATTAAGAAGGATGGATGGTTATCGGTCGGGCAGAAGATAGTGTTAAGCTGAGGCAAAATCAGTACTAAACTCTGATATGTTACACAATTAGTTTCAGTTTAGTTTATTGTCACGTGGTACACCGAGGTACAGTGAAAAGCTTTTGCTGCGCGCCAACCAGTCAGCGGAAAGACAATACACGATTACAGTCGAGCCGTCCGCAGTGTACAGATACATGATAAGGGAATAACGTTTAGTGCGAGGTAAAGCCAGCAAAGTCCGATCAAGGATAGTCCGAGGGTCACTAATGAGGTGGATGGATAGTAGTTCAGGACGGCTCTCTAGTTGATGAGACTGAGTACAGGAAGGAGATTGAGAACCTTGTGTCCTGGTGTCGAGACAACAACCACTCTCTCAATGTCATCAAGACAAAGGAGATCGCGATGGGCTTCAGGAAAGTGAAGCGGTCCACACACCCCAGTACACATTCACGGCGCCAAAGTAGAGATGGTTGACAAA